>NC_142378.1:21810000-21837500 GCF_059441005.1 Hippichthys cyanospilos
CAAAGTGTTGAACATACAGATTTCTTGTTGCGGTGATTTGAATTTCATATATATTTGCATTTATACACTTGACAATCCCATAAACTGTGCACACTTACATAGTGCCTAGTATTATACTGTAGTCTCCACGTAATAATATTTGTGTGTGTGGCTGTACAATATATGTAAATGCATTCAGTATCAATAAAACAAGAAAAAAAACACACTATTGGTGTGGAGTCAGTGTGATTTCCAATGCATCCAGTTTGCGGAACTTGATTTAGCATGTCGGAAAAGCACAAAAAAATGCGTGACATTGTTTCGAAAATTTTTTAATGCGATAAAAGAATGCGATGATGAATATGTCACTCTTTTTTTCTCCCACATTTTGTGTACAGTACTTGCTTAAAAACACATTTCAAAAACTGACACATTCATCATTTATTAAAAACTGACACGCAAAATCAATTTCTTTCAGTTATGTGTGTCATGGTGTTTATGGACACAAAATTACACCGTACATCAGCATAATTGTCACTTTTATTATATTTAACAAAATTTCCTGTATATATCGGATGTTAGCTTACATGATCAGTAGGCAAGTTACTAGTCAAACTGCTGTCCACTTACTCTTTGTAACTATTTTCTTAAATGCCTGTGCGCCAGCAGTATTTCAGAAAAATAAAATAAAAAAAATGTTGCTCTGCGGGTACTGCTGAAAGCTTTTGCGGTGTCTTCCAAAGGAAGCCCTCTTAAAATTGGATATCTTGACAGGAGGTTTGTGTTCTTCAACTTGAAACAACATAATTGTCACATCCTGCTACTACAAAAGAGAATAAAATACACACTGGAAAAAAAAAATAACACTACAAGAATTATTATGAAGCTGACGTAGCAGTTTGAGAAGAAAAATAAAAAGGATTTACTTCCATCCATTTTTCTACAGTTGCTTTTCCTCACCAGGATTGCAGACTTGCTGGTGCCTATTGGCATTTATGCGAGGGACACCCTCAACTGCTTGCCAGCCAATTGCAGGGTGAGCAGAGACCAACAAGCATTCATGCACCCAATCACACTTAAAGACAGTGTGTCCAATACAGCTACCATGCATGATTTTGGAGAGTGAGCTATTTTTTTCTTCCAATGAGAATACAACCTTTTAAATACAAAAGTTAGTATCAATTTTTTTTCTTGATTGTCTTTTAATTTTCCCCAATACATCTTCCAAATTTAATTTGCCATATTATTCTTCAATACCCAAATCTTAAAGTAAAAATTTGACGAGGAAAAAAAGTTTGTGAATTTTGTGAAAAATATTAATAAATTTTTTAGTCTAATATTTTTCTTTCATGAAAAACAACTTGTCTTGAAAGTATAATTAAGTTTCTAGTGTAATGTTACAAGAAAATGTTATTTCATGCATATCTGAAATGTATCATACATTTAAAAATAATCTCAAATAAAAATAAGAGATAAATTTTATCCAACTCATATTTCTGGATCTCAAAAATTTACGAAACGAAAAAAAAACTGTCAATGAACAATGTGTGTAAAATATGTACTATATACAGTGATCCCGCGCTACTTTGCGCCTCGCCTATCGCTCCCTCAGTGTCTCGCAGATTTTTTGTGAGAAAAAAAAAAAAAAAGATTACAGAGCGACGTGCAAGATAGGCGCGTTATCTATAAATGCACTTGTCACTGGCGCTCCTTGGAAGTCCAACTACTACTGCAGTTCACATATTAACTTTAATCTTAAATGATTAAACCTTATACAGTAAATGTACTGGTATGCCCTCTCTTTTCCGTGTCTAGTCACGTGCCTAATACATTAGGTCCGTCCGACTAGAGCGAGCAACAAGAAGCTTACCGAACATGATTAAATCGCAGAGTTTGCACTTTAAATTCCAATTTATTACAAAAGGCAAGAGGATCCCAAAGCATGCTTTCTTTTCTCCAGTATCTCTCCTGTAATGCCTGTGTGCGCTCAGCTCAGCACACACACACGTTAGGAATGTGCTAGTAAGCACATTGATTGACAGCTTGGTCTCCGGGAGACAATCACGTGACTCGTAGATGTGCGGAGAGCAAACACACACACCTGTCTGTGTGCCTACAAATACAAGCAACAGAGAAATGCACAGCTTTGTAAATCTAACTTTTACCTAGATTTCTTTAGTAAGGAATTGAGATGTCAAGTTTATTGTTATGGTAAAAGAGGCTTCACTTTAATTCAATGTCCGGGCAGCTGCTCGCGGGAGTTCAAAGGATGGAAAGTGGTAATTACTGTTCAGTTTGTGTATAAGGTTTAATCATTTAAGATTTAAGTACATATGCGTACAGTACTGTGTGTGTGGGAGGGAAGGGGGGTGCTATATAGCTGTTTTCACTTATTGTGGGGGAGGGGGGGGGGGGTGTGCCGGTCCCATTTAACTGCGGGGTATCACTGTAATTTCTCTCTCTATCTCAAACACACACTCACAGTTAAAGGACTCAAATCCAATTCCAGCTGGCTCCAACCTTCCCAAGCTCGCATGGGTTCTCTCCAGGCACTCCAGCTTCCTCCCACACTCCAAAAACATGAATGGCAGGTGTATTGGACAAACTTAATTGTCCTTAGGTATTAATGGTTGTGTGAATGTTTGTTCATCTCAGTATGCCCTGTGATCTGCTGGAACACACACACACACACCCACATACATACATACATATATATGTGTGTGTGTGTGTGTGTGTGTATACACACACGTGTGTGTGTGTATACACACACACACACACACACACATTCACAAACTAATGTGTTTTACAGTACTAGTAATCAAATGAAAGACTATTTTTTTCAAACTACACTATATTTTTGATTGTTATTTCTCCTCAATAAAATATGACCCTTGTCAAAGTATAAATTATTTTCCTTTCCACTGTGGTTAGAACACACCTGAATTTTTCCCCCGAAAAAAGTAACAGTTCCTCTGAGGTTTTGCTTCATTTTAGAATGGCAGAATGGTTTACAACAAATGTTTCACAGTTGTATGCGACCAATCCACTTGCAGTCCCCGATTGCTGAGGGTTAGGCCGGTCAACTCTTGGTGGGGGTTGCCACACACCTGCTCGCTCACCAGACACACAAGCACTGCCATGAATGAAATGCAGCTTTCCCTTGATTCAAGTCTTTGTCGACGTCCCACCCCTTTGAACATAAGAGTCTGAACAATAAGACTCATTACCAGGATTACCAGGACCAAACAAGGGGCAGCAGGGTTGGGCCCAATTCTTGCTGAGTCTGCTCTTGGAGACGTTCAGCTGAAGAAGTACGTGGATTCTTTCACCTGGCTCAGATCAAAGTCCCCTGGGTAAAGAAGACGGACATGTGTGAAGTTGCATTCTCAATACGACTATGTTGTATACTTACGAGCGTGGACCGCGGAGTTTTTTGTCCCATACTTACGCACAAACCTTCCGTCTTACAAACAAAACGACATGCCGGCCATTGTATTCGTACATTTATTTTCGCTATGCTAAAATCAGAAGTTGACGCTAATCACGACAACGTTGAACGCTATTGCTCTTAAAATGTCACTATCACTGTCTCAGTCACGGTGTCAGTCACGGTCTCACTCACGGAGATGCTATTGGCCGGCGTCACGTCAATCACAGAAATGCCGAAATGCTATTGGCCGAACGCCTTTATCTAGCTTGATGGCACAGCTGGTCGGGATGGAAGGAAGGAGAGAAAATGAGTGAAAAACGGAAGGAAGGAATGTTGTGAAGACTTTGCAAACTTTATCTGTTAGACATGGCTTCTAAAATTGCAAGTGGCAGTAAAGGAAGAAGTAAGAGGATGATGACAATAGAAACCAAGCAGGAGATAATAAAAAAATACGAAGGAGGCGCACACATAGTTAAGCTTGCTCATGAGTATGAACGGAACCGCTAGGCAATCTTCTATGGGCAAGACTTTCCTTGCCGGGGAACGGACCTCGCTCAACAACAAAATGGAGAGGCTTCTTCTATTATGGATTAAAGAGAAGGAAATCGCCGGTGATATGTTTTAGTTTGAGAAAAGTTCTTGTTTAAGAAAATAAATAAATGAATTCTGCGGTTTGGTCTCTGCTCACCTCCGTCTCCACTCAGCTCAAGTCACGTCGCCCCAGAGGAAAATGTAATTTATCGTTTGTATATCCATGTTAATGTATTTATCTGTATAGTAGATTATGGTACTAATTTTTAATATGTGTGTAAATTTGTGAGGGTTTTAACTATGATTTCACCACGCGTTGCCAGTCAATATGTACGAACAATTGACTTCGCTTTGCTATATCAACGAAATCATCTGCTCACGCATGAGAAGTAACGCTGATATGCTATTGCTCTTACAATGTCACAGTCACTGTTTCAGTCACGGTTGTCAGTCACGGAGATGCTGATATGCTATTGGTCGAACGCCTTCATCTAGCTTGATGGCACAGCTGGTCGGGACGGAAGGAAGGAGAGAAAATGAGTGAAAAACGGAAGGAAGGAATGTTGTGAAGACTTTGCAAACTTTATCTGTTAGACATGGCTTCTAAAATTGCTAGTGGCGGTAAAGGAACAAGTAAGAGGATGATGACAATAGAAACCAAGCAGGAGATAATAAAAAAAAAAAATACAAAGGAGGCGCACGCATGGTTAACCTTGCTTGTGAGTGTGGCTTGGCAATCTTCTAAGGGCAAGACTTTCTGTAAGATAAGTTAATTATAAACTGGCTGTTGCACTGATGAAGCGGCATTGTTTCATGTGCTCCAGGAGCCGTGTCGGCTCCCTATTGTCTATGCATAGACATTGGGATGTGTGAGTTGTCAACAATGTTCAAAGGGCGAGTAGAACCTGCCATTTGTACAATAGACATGTGATGCCACAGATTGAATCATGAGACCCACCACGACTCAGCAACAACTTTTATATAAAAGACTGCAGCCGGAGAGCTCGGGGAGAGAGACTTTGCAACGAGGCTGACACACGGTCACGCTCTCCTTCGAGCTCTCCCCACTGCAGTGGTAAAAGTAAATCTCTGACTCCTGAGTTATTATTTACACCTCTCTTTGGGTCATTTGTGAGGTATCGAGCCCACTTTAAACCCAACATTTCTTGGGGCCGAAACCCGGGACCCAAAGACTTGGACATCTGGATCGACGTGGGATCAACGGCCAAAAGCCTGTCGACAGCATCCTCCATTGAAGGATTGGCCACCTAGGGTTGGTCCTGCGGCGAGCCAGATCTCCAGTGACGGGTCCCAACGAATCAGGGGAGGTGTTTTAAGGTAAGAGTTTCAATATAATTGGTAATGTAATTGTAACATAAGCGAGACCCGATATTGTGTCTTTTGCTGTTGCTAAATAGGTGGCCCGGGGTCACGCAATGAGTCAGGGACTCACTAGATCAGGGATCTAGCGGCAAATATTGTGTTTAATCGGAGTCAGGGACTGTGAAGGGAATCATATATTAGGTTGTTATCATTATGTGCTTAGTTCATTGTTACCCATTTATGCAATCCTAGTTCATCTTGACCCTGTCCTTAGATAGAACTGTTGACGCACGAAAGTGTGAGCCGGGACCTTGGCCCAGCTGCCGGTGGCGCCCGGCTGGCTCTTTTGTTGTGTCTTGTAATCTGCTATGCTTCTACTCAATAAAAGCCAGGGGGGGGCGGCTGGGCAGGGGAAAACTAGCGTTGGAAGACCCACAAGTTACATTTGCCCAAGCTTTTTCCCTATGCCCGGCATAGAAAAGTCAATCTTGGCTGGTCTGAGTTACTCTTTTTGCTGTTTAAGCAGCTAGGCTTGTCCTAGTCTTCTTTTCTGAGATTTCTTTGACAGGGACTCCGTAGGTCAGGGACCTACAAAGCGAAAGATTAAACCAATAAGTTAATCGGAGTCAGGGACTCCGTAGGTCAGGGACCTACAAAGCGAAGGATTAACCAATACTTACTGATCCGGGATCAGTCAGAGCCGCGGAATAAAATTTAAAAACAAACTAACAATTATTAATAGAATATATCAAAAGTGATTTGAGTAACAAACCAGGTAATAATTGTGAAAAAAAAATAGGTGAGATATAAAAGATATAAAAAGGTATAAGTAAAATCGCTAAAATGGGACAAAATGCGACTAAAATTATAAAAAGACATCCGGATGTCAATTTCATGCAAAAATATAAACCGGGAAGTTGTTGTTATTTAGAAAAATGGGTGAAGAAGTATGAGTTTAATCCAACTTTAAAAGAAAGAGGAAAAGTACTGAAGTTGAAAGAAAAGTTGAGGGAGAACAAAGTGAAGGCAAGAAGCAAAGAAAAAGAGCGACTTGAAGATCAGTTGAGAGTGTTGAGTTTGTGGGAAGAACAGAGTGCGAGGAGAATCGAAGATATGAAGGAAAAAGAAAAAAAGAAGACGGAAAGACAAACAGCCGGCGAAGGTACGGTTGCTGCACTTGGAATCAAGCCAGATGAAGAAACAACTGTAATGGCTCAGAGGCAACTAGCAGGAAGTGTTCCACCGACAGCTCAACAGCAAGTGAAGACCGAAGGAGGAAGTGAGGAGCCAGCGGACAAAGCCCCGCCTCCACGCCATGTAACAGGAGGGGAGCCGATTGCTGACACAACAATACATTTCACGCCTCTCTCTCCCCAAAACCACACCCGCTCCAGGGGTCCACCTACTGCTGCCAGTATTTACCCCTCCATTCAACAATGGCAACAACAACAAACTATGGAGGCACAGCTCCCTCTAGTGAACAAAGGAGAGAATACACCACCAGCTGAAACATTTCCTATGTATGCTGTGGCAAATCCGAGATATGGCATAGAACATGACAACAGCCCAACAATATTGGTGCCCAGACCATGGACCCCAACTGAGTGTGCTGATGTGTGCAGAGGCCTTGGAGATCCAGAAGCCAATCCCAGTGAATGGTGCACTAACTTCCGGGACCTCCGAAGTTTATATCACCTAAACGGCGTTGAAGTTGAAACTGCATTCAAGCTCTCTTTAAAACACAAGTGGGGACGAGTAAAAGGGGACTTCAACCCAAAACTCCCAAGTGGTGCACCCCTGTCCTACTGTGATCCGGTCTTGGACCAACAAACCAATGGTGTTCTAGACAGAGTAGTTAGAGCTTTTCAGAAACCACCTGACTACAGTAAAATTAGGCAATGCCGGCAAAAACTAGATGAGTCAGTCCACGATTTTAGAGCCAGATTGGAAGCAGTTTTTAAGGCAAACAGCAGACTTCAAGAAGACCAGAATGATAATGGCCCATATCAAGGTCAATTAAAACAGTGCCTGATGGACGGTTTCCTGCCTCAGATCAGTGGGTTCATCCAAAAGCACTGTGTCACCCACCGAACCCTAAGGATCATAGAGCTCATGGATTGGGCTGTCCATGCTGAAGAAAATCAACAGAGGAAGAAAGCGACCGCAGCTGCAGCGAGCGTTCATGAGAGGTCAATGGAGAGGAAGAAGACGAGGCAGAAGCCAGAGAGGAAGAAACTCCACTTATCCAGCAAGAAGACCAACATCTGATGACATCTGTTATAATTGTGAAAGGTTTGGCCACTTTGCGCGAGATTGCCCCGAACCTAGGAGACCACTTCAACAGGGACGAGGCCAGCCAAGGGACCCGCCACAAAATCCAAATTACAGACAATGACGCCAGAAGGAAGTCCACACAAGCGGAGTCAAGGAGGATTCACCTTCAGAAAAGGAAGACCAAGATGAAGATGATCAAGAAGATGACACTGCCTGTGAAGTTCTTGACTTGTCAGCTCTAGACATCCCAAACCAACATGATTCTACAAAGCCTTATAGATACTTAAGATTGGGCCCAGAGAAAATACCAGTGAAGTTTTTGTGTGACTCGGGGGCTGATAAAACAGTGCTGGCCCAGCCCGTTAAGAGGCGTGACACCAAGCAAGAAATTCATCATCATAATAGGAGCAAGTGGACGACCTGAAAAGCAACCATGGTCCCATCCGATACATATAGAAGATGAAGACGGGTCACACATCAAAGCACCTGTCATCATGAGTGATGCCTGCCCTGTCAACCTCCTAGGGAGAGACCTGCTAACGTCCCTGAGACTCAGCTTGATAGTCACAGATGATGGCCTGAGACCAGCCAAATTAGAACACCCCATGGATATTTGTGTCATCCAGGGACAAGGAGAACCAAGCACCTCCTACTCCCTGGACTTGATCGCGTCCGGTCCACAATCAGTGATCCATGAACTGTTCAATTTAGCTGAAATGATGTTCGCAAAGGACCAAGGCATCCCCCAGAAACAATGGCCTCTCCATGTCACCATGAAGTTTGACAAACACGGACCAGCGTCAAGTGCTGGAATCTTCTACACAATGCAAGACTTTCCCGAAGTTCCAGTAAAGTTATGGGCAACATCCAAAACAGATGTGGGCCTCATGACCACAGCGACCCCAGTGCAAATAGAAGAAAACTCAACGTGTCGCCCAAGAGTAAGGCAATACCCATTGAAACCAGATGCTAAGGAAGGAATCAAAACAGTCATTGAAGAAATGGTGAAAGCTGGTATTCTAATCGAAGATGATTCAGCAGAGTGCAACACGCCAATCTTCCCAGTTAAAAAAGGCAGACTCCACCACGTGGAGACTGATCCATGACCTGAGGCAAGTCAACGCGGCTGTCAAGTCCAGAGCTCCTTGTGTGCCCGACCCGCACACTTTGTTAAACGAGTTGAGGCCAGAACAGAAGGTGTTTACAGTCAGAGACTTGAGCAATGCTTTCTTCTCCATCCCATTACACCCAACAGCGAGAGGCTGGTTCGTATTTAATTACAATGGAGTTAAATACACTTACACCAGGTTGCCACAAGGATTTTGCGACAGCCCGACCATCTTTTCAGCTGAAATCACACGCTGTGCCAATCTCCACCATTATCCACAAACCACACAAATTATCATTTATGTGGACGACATCCTCATCGCAAGCCCGACAGAAGAAAAGAACCAGGAACAAGCGATCCGGTTGTTCAAACACTTGGCCGAAACAGGAAACAAAGCCTCACTACCAAAACTTCAGTACTGCCAAAAAGAAGTCGTTTTCCTAGGCCACGAGATTTCTGGAAGTGGAAGGAGACTGAGAATCAAACGGAAAGATAGCAATCAAGGAAGCACCAAAGCCAAATACCAAAAGGCAGATGATGGCTTTCCTTGGTCTGACCAATTACTGCAGAAGCTGGATTCCAAATTATGCCCAGCTGACTCAACCGCTCCAAGACTTAATTTATGCCCAGGAAATGGAACTGAAAGCAACCATCATCTGTACAGAAGAAGCGGACAAGGCGTTCACAGATGTTAAGGACCAAATTGTGAATTCAGGAGTGATTGCCTTTCCTGATTACAGTAAAACGTTCATCCAAACGGCTGACTGCAAAGAAGGATTCATGACGTCAGTGTTAGCTCAAGAACATGGACAGAAAATACGACCCATCGGCTTTTATTCCAAAAGACTAGACCCAGTGGCATCAGCACTGCCACCATGTGTCCAAGCTGTGTGTGCAGCCGCCATGGCAGTCCAAGCGTCAGCAGAAATAGTCTTGTTCCATCCGCTCACATTGAAGGTCAGCCATGCAGTTGACATTTTGTTGACACAAACGAAGATGTCATTCCTTTCTCCAGCGAGACACTTAGGTATAACAGCCACGCTGTTATCTCAACCCCACCTGACTGTCGTCCGCTGTAACACACTCAACCCAGCCACACTACTTCCAACACCTGTAGATGGAGATCCTCATCGATGTGAAGACAGAACTGAGAAATGCTGTAAGCCACGCCCAGACCTGTTCACACCTGACACTGAGGGAGACATTGTGTTTGTTGGTGGCTCATCCTCAAAGACACCTGACGGGAAAAATAACACCGGATATGCAGTCGTTACACTAGAAAAGACACTTGCGTCTGGCAAGCTGCCTGGGAACTGGTCAGCCCAAGCAGCAGAGATTGTTGCCCTAACGGAAGCTTGCAAGCTGTACAAAAACAAACCAGTTACCATCTGGACAGATAGCCAATATGCCTATTCCACTCTCTCCACGTCTTCGCAGCTCAATGGGCAAGACGAGGAAAGCAAACTTCTAGCGGCAAACCTGTCCGACATGCAGAACTGCTGAAAGCCCTACTTGAAGCCATCATGTGGCCAAGCGCCGTCGCTGTGTGTAAATGCAAAGCACACATGAACAATGATGACCCAGTGTCCCAGGGCAACGCCACGGCTGACGTTGCTGCTAAAACTGCTGCACTTTCTACCTCGACTACCCTGGTTGTCCATGATGACCCCAGCATTGACGGGCAACAAGATCAACATCTCATCCCGCTGCAGATCCTGGCTGACATGCAACACCACGCACCACCAACAGAGAAACAACAATGGACAAACGACGGAGCTGTACAAGATGACCAGCGTTTCTACAATGTCGATGGCAAGCCCTGCCTTCCCTGGAGCCTTTTTCAAGCAGTTGCCAAATTGAGCCATGGGCGGAGCCATGTCTCAACAGGGGGGACGGTAGCGATAATAGAACAATCATTTCATTCCACAAAGGGCTTAATTACCTTTTTAAAAAATTTTTGTAGAAGCTCTTTGATTTGTTGCAAACACAATTCGCAGGGACATACCAGGCCTGCAAGGGGCAAACATCCCCAAGGGACATATCCCTTTGAGATCCTTCATATGGATTTCATTGAAATAAATAGAAGCGGCCCCTACAAATATTGTTTGATAATTGTAGACTCGCTTTCAAAATGGGTTGAAATATTCCCAACCAAACATCCAGATGCGATGACGGTTGCAAAAGCTATTTGCAAAAATATCATTCCAGATCACGGTATTCCAAGAGTTATTTGGAGTGACAACGGCACTCATTTTGTAAATCAGGTAATTGATCACATGTCAGAGCATTTAAGCATAAATGTAAAACACCATTGTGCATATCATCCACAAAGTGCAGGACTGGTCGAGAGGACCAATGGCACTGTAAAATTAAGACTGAGAAAAACCATGGAAAAGACAGGGAAGCCGTGGCCAGAGTGTTTACACCTAGTAAAGATGTACATGAGAATTACACCCTCCGCAAAAGGTGTAACACCGTTCGAGGCAGTCTATGGTAGACCATTCCATCTTCCACTGTGGGAAGGACAATCAGTGCAAGATAAGGAAGACACACTCGATCCAATGACAGAATGGCTATGCAAATTGTTTAGAGAAAAACATGTTGTGAATGCAAATGATCTGCCGAGTGCCCCTCTGTCCTCCCCACAGGAACTATTGAGGCCCGGTGACCTGGTCTTGATCAAAGTCATCAAACGAAAGTGTTGGTCCAGCCCAATGTGGGACGGACCTTTCAGAGTCCAACTGACTACCGCAACGGCCCTAAAAATCGCTGAAAGAGACACATGGAACCACCAGTCACATTGCAAGCGTGTTCCTGTCACCCCAGCCTCCAACAAGCAAGTGTAACCATGGTGTGGAAGCACGTAAAGAACGAGAAGATCTAGTGTGGACTCCACAAGCTCTCTCCAATCAGACGAGGACAACTTTTAAAAGTACAGGGTGCTGAGGACCCAGGTACCACCGGTGGGGACATGTGCTAGTAACCTCTGTCCCCCATCCTTTCGGCCTTCAAACACCACAAACTCTCTTAAGACTCTCATTACCCAGGGGATGTCCAGGCCATGAGGCTACTGCCTCAAGTGAGGGGTAAAGGGGGAATTTTTCCTGGTAAAGAAGGTTTTCGCCCCCTTCTGGCTCCCCATCCCTGTTGTAATGTGTTCATGATGATTGTTGATAAAGCCTGACGGAAGTCAACAATTTGATGTTTTTACATTGTTTAAACTCACAACAGGGGGGAAATGTAAGATAAGTTAATTATAAACTGGCTGTTGCACTGATGAAGCGGCATTGTTTCATGTGCTCCAGGAGCCGTGCCGGCTCCCTATTGTCTATGCATAGACATTGGGATGTGTGAGTTGTCAACAATGTTCAAAGGGCGAGTAGAACCTGCCATTTGTACAATAGCCATGTGATGCCACAGATTGAATCACGAGACCCACCATGACTCAGCAACAACTTTTCAATAAAAGACTGCAGCCGGAGAGCTCGGGGAGAGAGACTTTGCAACGAGGCTGACACACGGTCACGCTCTCCTTCGAGCTCTCCCCACTGCAGTGGTAAAAGTAAATCTCTGACTCCTGAGTTATTGTTTACACCTCTCCTTGGGTCATTTGTGGGGTATTGAGCCCACTTTAAACCCAACACTTTCCTTGTCGGGGGACGGACCTCGCTCAACAACAAAATGGAGATGGATTAAAGAGAAGGAAATCGCCGGTGATATGTTTCAGTTTGAGAAAAGTTCCTGTTTAAGAAAATAAATAAATAAATTCTGCGGGTTGGTCTCTGCTTCCCTCCGCCTCCACCCAGCTCAAGTCACGTCGCCCCAAAGGTAAATGTCATTTTTCCTTTTTATATGTTATTTAATTTAACTGTACAGTAGATTATGTTACTCATTTTTAATATGTGTATAAAGTCGTGATGTTTTTACCTTAGGTCTTTGCACGCGTTGCACGCATTCACTAATTAACATAGGTTTGGATTGCCCGTCATACGAGCAGTTCAAGTTACGAGCGTAGCCGCTGAACGGATTAAGTTCGTAACACGGGGGCCCACTGTGTGTATATATATATATATATATATATATATATATATATATATATATATATATATATATATATATATATACTTGTTCTCATTTCTTTGTAAGTCATGTGACCGACAAACATGAATTAAAACAATACATTATTCAAGAGATTTCCATAAAGTGTTTTGTTCAAAATTACTCCTACCCCTGTCAATATCTCAACAAAAATGTCTCAAATGTGTACATTTTGATGCTAAATGCTATTTCAAGATGTCACCAGGTGAATATTTTAAACGCGTTTTAAAAAAAATGTTGAAAAAAAAAAAAAGCAAAAATATTTTTTTTAGAAGAATATAAATGAAAAAAAAAAGTCTCCCAGTCATACTAGGCTTCTGGACATCATGGTCAATCAGAAAGACCTGCGGGAGGACCAGTGTTAGAATCTTGTGTGTGCCCACAGCTAGGGAAAGGGTTACTAGATAATTTCCAAGCGTTTTGGTATCCCTGTGGCAACCGTCCAGGGCCAAACTACCACATGAGGTTCAACACTGTTAAAAACCTCAGTGGGCGTGGCAAGAATTGTAAGGTGTCACTGAAACCTGCCAAGAAAGTATGCTGAGAGATTAACATCAACCCTCAGACCACAACTATGGCCCTAATAGAAACACTTGAGCAGGCAGGCATGACTGTCTCAAGGTCTAGCAGTGAGTGTCCGAGGAAGACAACCCTGATCAAGAAAACGCATGGTGCCCCTGCGACCCAACTCCGGAATACAGCGGTAGAAAATGGATGGATGGATGGATATATGAATATTTAATACATTCAAAATAATAAATATGGAACAAACTGGTCAATAATTTTTTACTAACTTTTTAATCACTTGCAACTTAATTTTTCGAGGTGAATACTCTTTTGCACTGATTTTGAATCGGCCCTTGTTTTTTTCTCTAGCACATCTGGATTTCATAATTATAATATTAATAAAATAATAATAGTAATATTATGGCTGCCAAAAATTAGTTAACTTATTCATTGCCAGCCCAGTCAAAATGGAGCTTTGACATCTACGGTATTTCAAGTGGAGTTTTTTTCCCTAATTTTCAACCCCCATATTAGGGTAGTCGACTTATACCCGCATAACTCAAAACAGAGCGATTTTGTCCACGTATCTGTGTTTGAATAACATTAATTCAAATGCGAAATAAATCACATCATGTATTAACGGCATGAAAAAATTATATATGCAGTACCTCTAATTCAATATCCGCATCCGTTTTAGCGCATTTGCTCTTTCAAAAGCACTTTCGCCAAGCGCTGCATTATTGCTTCTTTGATGTCAACAAAGAGGCTGTGTGGATAATTTTTCCGGCGGACTTTGACAGATTGTGAAAAGGAAAAGACGGCTTATCTCGCCCCTCTCAGCCCTTGGACAGGTGTAATGTTCCTTCTAATTTTCAATGTGTCTGAGCAGTCACACAAACTCCCTGAGCAGACTTTGGACCAAGGTGAGCAACTTCAGATATGCACACAGTGAGTCCTGGTGTGTATATCTGAGGTCACTCACAAAGTGACCTATATCCCATTACTCGCATCTTGTCATTAATGAGCATGGAAAAAGGGGGCTCTGATTATAGACAAGGCAAGCTGCGTCCCGAGACTGAGCCAGCCAAACTGGGCTCATTTATGGCTCGGGCTTTGATGACGCAAGGCTGCTCGGAACTCCAATAATTCATGTGAACAGCACGACACCATGACGTCCAGTAAGTTTTAAACATATGTGTGGACTGGTAATGTGCTTCTGGATACTTATCCCGTCATTTATGGGGGGATAAACGATGCATCTATGATTGACATGTTGCCAAACACATCGCAACTATTTTTGTTCACAAGTTTGTTATTATTTTTTCAATATCTTGAGCAATAAGTGTCATATATTGCACTCGTCACCATGGTAAAAAACAAGCCACAAGTTGTGAAAAAGAAAAAAAAACCTCACCCAATTTCACCGCTTGTTCTTACATTTGCAAATACTCTGACAGCCATTCCATTTTAAAAGAAGCACATTTCTTTTTTGCTTTGGCCTGGTGAGTGGATGTGTTGCTGCTCGTTCGTTTCGCGGGGAAAAGGGGTTAGCATCTGCGTCTATTAACTCCACTCTGTTGTTAGCTAGCTAACCTGCACGGGGTGTATATGCAGGGAACGTTTCTGACAATGCGTTTGTTTGGCTGAATTGTGTAAGTGAAACTTATCCTATCATTGGCTGGACACTTGTCACTCACTGAGTCACAATGCAGAATGGTACAGAAAACAATATTATTGGTCTAATTAATCGGACAAGATGAAGTCTAATATTAAGTGTTATTTAATACATTTATATAGCATTTTTTTATCCACAGCATACATTTTCTTGTGCGCTGAGAATGTGCAAGCAGTGCGCAACTGCGTAACTTAGAGTGAACATTAGATGTTGTGCTTTAACAAGCCAGCATGGATGTAAGCAGGTGGAGAGACAAAGAAGCAAAGGACAACCTCCCACGCTCTGATCTCACAAAAGTCATCACTTGGGTAAAAAACATTCCACATTCCAAGAAAGACAATCAGCAAATCATCTCTGAAGACTTCCATTTCAAACAAATTGGACAGATCCAAAGATGACTACCCATGGAAGCGTAATGAGGATGTTTGTGCAAATGACAAGCAGGAAGGAGAGGACATCCACGATTTAAATCGGAGGAGCTATTTGGCGTGTCAGACAGTGATGATAACTTTGAGGGCTTTTGGATGAATTCACATTCAACTGTGTCAAAAAATAAAGCATTGAAACTTCAAATCATTCCATCGTTGCAACAATAGTTTCAGCATTTGAATCTACACACGCAGACATTGCCTCACCCTTGTCTTGTTTACACTACCCCCAAAAGCGCAAAAGTATGTTATTTGATATATGGAAAAAAACAGTACTGTAATTTTGTCATTTTAATAACAAACACTATGTGTTTTGATTGGACAGCCATGATATGTGTAACCACTAAAATCAGGGGTAGACCTATCCCTAAGGCGGAACTTTGAAAAAATAACCAAATTGAAGTAAAACATAAAGGGGGGGGGGTAAACTTATAGGTGAGTTCGACTGGTACATGGAAAAATGTAGTATATCCGTCACTGTCAGTAAATTCTAAGTGTAGATATGTGCTGGATGCAAACTCTTTCATTGGGCCTCCATCATTGTCATGGCTCCTTTCAGAAGGTTCACATATAAACAAATGAGCTTGAGGACCCCGACCGTTTAATCGGTTGCCTGAAAGGTCAATTAATAGGTCAATATCAGCCATTTTAAAAAGGTCAACAATCAGAAATTGCTGCAACCGATTAATCGGTTGCCTGATAGGTCAATTCAGAGGTCAATACTAGCCGTTATAAAAAGGTCAACAATCAGAAATTGCAGCAATTATAAGAGATTTCAGAACAAAGAATTATTGACTATTAGAAATTCTAAATGCCCATAAAATATAGTTGAGAAAAATAGGAGTATATTGTACAGTGTATTAGTGTTTTGAAGATGGAACTTTGCTTCCCAATAAAATGCCTATTGTTGTTCTGGATGACATTTAGTCCTTCTGAGCATCCGGATGACCTCCTTCTCTTGGATTAAGCATAGCCAAATAGAAATAATAATAAATCAGTAGCCATCCCAGTGCAGATTAAAATGATGCAATAAATTAGAACATGAAATACACCTGAGTGGGCAACATAAGCTGATTATGATATGGGGGGGACAAAATTAATAGCGACCAGCTGTCGGTGCTCAAGGATGAGATGGAAATGGAAGCGGCCAGTTGTGTAATAGGACAACCATCCATCTGACTGATAGGGGTATTACTCCGTGCCGCTGCCGTGACAACCACCACTCGGGGGGAAACCAGAGATGTGCATGTACCGGGAACAGGCAAAATAAATTCATTCATCGATTTTTCAAAGAGGTTTGTCACTGATGTGGAATCTATCTCAAGTTTGTGTCAAGTTTTGCCATGCATTAACAGCTACTGTGTCCAAGTCAGAAGAAGGACCCAAAATAACTGTTGCAAAGAGTAGTTTGCAGCTGAGGCTGTCAACAAAGTTGGAACAGGAACATGTGAACCTCTTTCTGGGGCCGGCCCGACCTGCTGAGGATGGATGGCCTTCACCCTAACTGGAAAGATGCCATCACTCTTTCTAGAAACATAGATTACTGTTTGAGCCTTCCATGACTTCCCATATTAGAGCATGTCGGGTCGCAGGCGAGTAGCGAGCCTACTAGAACGGGTGTGGAGTCGTTAAGGCTAGAGTTAACCGGCACTAGGCTGGACTGTTACAACACACATAGCATACTTAGTCTAGGTCACTGCAATCCACACACTGTTTCAATACCTAATGCTGAATGCCCTAATGATAAGATTTCTGCTGAGGTGGTGTTGATTAAGGAAAACAGCCCTGCCTCTTTAATCAGTAAGACTAGTGACAAAGTGCCTAGGATGAATATTAGTATCAATACGCGCGCTGTAGTTGTCAACAATCGAATTCCTACTTTACTAACATTGCGACGAGGTTTTAATTACTAAAAATACAGAGCAAGCCCCAGCCATAAAAATCTTGTTGGTATTAGTACTACCAACACGAGGACTCAGAATAGTCCGGGAAAAATGTCCCAGTTTAAATTCGGCTTCATAAATATTAGGTCACTCCCTTCAAAAGCCCTGCTTGTAAATGATCTTATTACAGATCAAAATCTTAACGTGCTTGGTCTCTACGAAACCTGGCTAAAACTAAATGAATTCTTACCATTAAATGAGGCCTCACCCGCAAACTTTGTGGGCTCACATGTTGCCCGTCCTTGTAAAAAAGGGGGGGGTGTCGCCCTAATTTCAGAATCTGATTTTAGGCTTAGCACGAGCACAAGTCACACTTTCAAGACATTTGAGGCTCTCGTTATGCGATCGAGCTCCTCACCACCATTCTATGTGGTAGTTATTTACCGTCCTCCTGGCCCGTACTCTGGATTCTTAGATGAATTCCCTGAACTTATGGCTGACTTAATAACTCACACAGATAATATATTAATTATGGGTGACTTCAATATTCATATGAACTCCCCATTAGAGCCACTTACTGTAGCTTTTCAAGCAATAATCGATGCATTTGGTTTTACACAAATAATAAAAGCAGCAACACACCGGAATGGTAATATCTTAGACTTAGTGCTAACCCATGGCCTAACTGCCTCAAACGTCACAATTCTGCCGCATTCTAACGTTATGTCTGATCATTATCTTATAACATTTGAAGTCCTAGCTCAGTGTGGTCTTGTTGTCCACAACCAAGGCTTTAAGAGCCGTGATATTAATTCTTCAACCACTGCTGCACTTTCTGAATTACTGCCTTAAGTAAGCTCGCGAATGATTTTAATTCGGTTGTTTTAAATTCCCTAAACTCTATTGCGCCGCTGAAACTTAAAACTCGTCCGAAGCGGCACACTCCGTGGTTTACGGCGGAAACGCGTACGTGTAAATTGTTAAGTAGACAACTTGAGCGTAAATGGCGAACAACTAAACTCGAGGTTTTCCGTCAGGCCTGGTGCGATAGCTTGCTGAAATAAAAAGAGGCTCTTAGGTTAGCAAAAACAAATTACTTTTCCAAAATGATTAGTCTTAATAAAAACAACCCAAATTATTTATTTGAGACGGTAGCGCAGCTAACACAGCAGCAGCAGGTTAATCATAATTCCCTCCATTCAGCACACGATTTCATGCAATTCTTTACTCAGCGGATTCAGCTAATAAGGGAAGAAATAAAAAAGGCAGCGCCGCTCACCACCTCGACTGTAATTGTTGATGCTAGTTCGGACAATCAGGTTCATGAAAGTCTGGCTACCCTGTCCCAGTTTGATTTAGTATCCCTGGAGTGTCTTACACAACTGGTTAATGCAGCAAAGCCGACGTCCTGCATGCTCGACCCGCTTCCAAGGCAAACTCGTTAAAGATGTATTCCCGGTCTTAGGGTCATCTGTCTTGAATATTATCAACCTGTCACTCTCCTCTGGCATTGTACCTGAGGCTTTTAAGACGGACGTCATTCAACCATTACTTAAGAAACCTCACCTAGATCCTGAAGATCTCTCTAACTATAGGCCAGTGTCACACCTTCCGTTTATCGCCAAAATTCTTGAGAAAGTTGTAACACAACAGCTTAGCGATTTTATGATAGACAACAATAGATTTGAACTCCTTCAGTCAGGTTTTAGGGCCAACCACTCAACTGAGACAGCCCTAGTAAAAGTGACGAATGATCTTCTCTTAGCCTTGGATTCCAACATCTCATCAATATTATTACTGCTTGATCTTAGTGCCGCATTTGACACTATTGATCATCATATTCTTATAGAACGTCTTAGATCATGTGTTGGTATCTCCGGATCAGCACTTTCTTGGTTCAGATCTTACATCCTGGGAAGGACGCATAGTGTCTCTTATGGCGATGCGATCTCTGAGTCTTTCTCCGTCTCATGTGGTGTCCCGCAGGGGTCAGTACTTGGTCCCTTACTGTTCAACATCTACATGATTCCTCTCGGCGATATTATACGCAAACATGCTATTAGTTTTCATTGCTATGCTGATGATACCCAACTCTATATGCCCTTAGAAATAACGGATCCGTGCAAGTGCAGTAAACTGGAGGCTTGCCTTGCCGAGATTAAACAATGGATGTCTTCCAATTTTCTGCTTCTCAACCCTAATAAAACTGAGATGTTATTTATTGGCCCTGCTCATCATCAGCACTCGCTTAAGAATACCACACTGAACCTAGAAAACTGTATTATTTCCCAAAGTAGTTCTGCAAAAAATCTCGGCGTGATATTTGACTCAACTCTCTCCTTTCGAACACATATTAATAACATGACAAGAACGGCGTTTTTTCACCTCCGCAATATAGCTAAAATTCGCCCTATTCTTTCTCTTAGCGATGCAGAAACATTAATTCATGCATTTGTTACGTCACGCCTAGACTATTGCAACATTTTGTTTTCTGGACTTCCCATGTCCTACATTAAAAGCCTGCAGTGTGTACAGAATGCAGCAGCGAGACTATTGACAAGGACGAGAAAGTTTGATCATATTACTCCGATTCTAGCTGACCTGCATTGGCTTCCAATACACGTGAGATGTAATTTTAAGGTGCTGTTAATTACTTATAAAATTTTACACGGTTTAGCTCCTTCCTATCTCGTCGACTTAGTATCACCTTATGTTCTGTCCCGACAACTTCGATCGCAAAATGCCGGTTTGCTATCGATCCCACGGGCTAAAAAGAAGTCTGCGGGATCAAGGGCATTTTCCATTCGCGCGCCAGTACTATGGAATGCCCTACCTATGGAAGTTCGCGCAGCCACCTCAGTAGAAATCTTTAAATCCCGACTAAAAACACATTTATACTCAAAAGCATTTAGTTAATTTAGCCTGTCTGCAGCCTTCTTCTTTTTTCTTTTTTTCTGCCCCCCTCTTCCGGCTGGGAGAGGGGGCTAGCTAGATGGTGAGGGTTGACTTGACCGCCTCCATTGGGTCCTGCGCTGGTCGACCATCACGGGTTAGGAGTTTGGCCGTCTGCAGTCCACCTGGCTGGAATGTGGAATGGTTCCTGCCCAATGGCTTTACCTGCTGTCAAGACATCACTGCACTATATAGCACAATATGTTTTCTGTAATTTATGTTGTTTCTGTGTCTGGTACATGCAGCATCCACTTCAACCTGTGGGCCTGGAAGGGGGCTCCTCCCACCTGTGGTCCCTTCTGGAGGTTTCTGATTTTCCCCAAATTGGGGTTTTTGAGTTTTTCCTTCCCCTTCTGGGAGCTTTGACAGGGGATGCTGTTGTGTACCTTATACTGAAAAGATGTCTCTGTACGACCTCTTTTCATTCTGTGAAGCCCTTTGAGACTTCGGTGATTTAGGGCTATATAAATAAAATTTGATTGATTGATTGATGTGAACGACAACATTACTCTATGTGCCTACAAAAAATATAAGCTATTTGTTATCGCGTGGTTTCCCCTAGAAAGTGAAAAGTGGTCATTTAAGAGGATGCACTAACTTCATTTTAAAGGCATTTACTGGATGAGAAAAATCAGTAGTTTATCACATTACACACAAAAGATTGACTTTTTACTGCTGAAAACAAGAAAAGTATCCTTTTAAGGTAAGAGTAAACTCAATTTACCAAGTTACCGAGTTAGTGTTATATTTAGTTTGGATTAAGGTTTGAGACAAAGGTTTGAGACAAAGTTAGTTTAGTTACTGATTTATTGACTGATTTATATATAAATCAGTTTAGTTACTGATTTATTTTTCTTAAACTGGGATTAAAGGGTACTTCTAAAAATATATATCAATCAGTAACAAATTGAAACAAGCAAAACCCTTTAAGAGCTCAGGTCACTCATGAGTGATGCAGAAAATGGATGTAAAGTGAGTTCCAGTGAAGCGCTTCATTCCAGCGCTCAAGGCCATGCGGATGATCTTCCAACCGATTAGGACTAACACCACACAATACGTACAATGTCTCAGAGCAGTGCCGGTTTTTGAAACAACTGCATTCTGACTGACCTGTCTGTGGCACTTTGGCCAGCAGCAGCATGAGTTTTTGGTCCTCCACTTTCTTATTGTGTTTTCTGTCAGCCCTGCCAATGAAGGCACACAATGCAAAGTTAGGTTTTGGGAAAACTGCAGAAAAAAAGTAAAAACTTCAGTGCTCATCACATGAAAACTCATTTAAGTCAGTCTTGGTAAGCCCTGGCTTTGGAGCTCAGATTCTTTCTCTATGCAGAAAGAACAGGACAATTACATGAAGGAACAGAGAGGTCCCCAACCACCAGTTCGCAGGCCAGTACCGGTCCGTGGATCAACTGGTACGGGCCCGCATGGGCCACACCCGAAATAATGATGTTTTTGAACTGATTTGGTTTATCCTTTAACAGTTCATTCATTAGTGCTTTGTTTTGGCTTAGTCGTTTTTTTGGCGCCACCACTGGCCGCTGTTGTTATTACATTTTGTAGTGAGAAGGATGGTGTGGCTTCAATTGAGAGCAGTCAGTCGATGACGCACATGTTGTTCTGTCTGTGAAATCTGGCCCACGAATGTCTAAGTTGTACTTCCTTTGTAAGAATCTTGTCATTTATGATATGTCTCATATGTTTGTTGATCCAACAACTTGTGACTGTGAATAACATGCTAGCTAATGTTAGTTCTTATCTTCAGCATGTTATATAGTGCTGCCTTGTATGTGTTTAGCTAGCATTTTCGTTTGTGCCAGGTATTTCCCTTTGGTATAGGCATATGGAAAAGTTTTGCATTAAGAACTCATTTGCATCTAATTTAGATTTTGCATTGAAATGAATAGCATTTGTAATTCAGTTACAGGATTGAATTAATCAATGTGATTTGTGTACATTTTTGTACATTTTGAGGTGGTAGTATTCATGAAGGATTTTGATACTAGCCTTCAACACTTAGGCCAAAATCTGACATTGAAAAAGAACATATTGACAGTTGTTGCTATACTGTGGCAGTTTCATTATATTAATGACATTTTATTTCTCAAAAGTACTAGAGATATCAGTTCTCTGTATTGGCGAGTTCTCAGAATGAATCCTCATACTAGTATCTGTCCACAGAATCATCTAACATCCCTAATGATAATGATTTAAAATTTTGTCATTCATTGCCATCGACATGATTAGAGAATAGAAATTTTGGGTGCAAGTCTGAGATCTATTCTTCTTTGTCTCCATTTCTGTAAATACATTCCTTAAAATAATACAATTAATCGTCAAGTACGACATACAATATTTTTTTGAATGGTGTGACATTTCCCGGAGTGATTTAATAGTCTGAAAAATACAATAAAAAGAAATAATATCTGAAAAGGTACACATGAAAAGACCACCTCATAAAGTACCTAACTTAAATGATGTATATGCTTATTTAATATTATTGCTGATAGTAAGGTGTGGCACTTACGTAATTCTAGCACAATACTTGTGGAGCAGGAAGTCAGACAACTCTTGGAGAATGGGCTGATTGTGCAGCTCCACAAACTGCTCCCGGCAGATCTACAAAACATATGTACAGTGAACCTCCCCCAAAAAAAACAAACAAAAAAAACAAAAATACTAGTTAAAATAAAGAATCTTAACAATTCTTGAAAAAAAAACAAACAAACAAGGAAAAAGAATCGGATCTACTGTATACTTGCACAAAAGGTCCATTATGTTATTGGTCACAAATCTGTGTTTGCAAACAATCCTGCTTTGGCACGATAATTCATTCACCTCACAGTAGTGGCAATTCAAGATGCTTAGTTAAACAGCATGGTTATTGCAGAATGTTATGTTGCTAAAGTGGCAGCATGCTATAGGCTGCTAACAATGAACGCTTTACTGGGCACAGCGGCCGCTTTCGGCTGATAGTCTAAACAGGCAAAAACGGCCTTTATTAGGCACAAGGTTTACTATTTTTAAGTCCTAAACAAGCAAAACATTTTCAACATTCTAGAGAAATTTAATGGTATGTTAGAATTTAAGCAATGGCTATTATGAACACTTTCAGCCATTTTTCCTATTTAGACTACAGGCCGAAAGCGGCAGCTGTGCTCAGTAAAGGATTACATGTATTATACAACCATCAAAGTAAGGAACTCAAAAGTTGGCAACTTTCAAAGCACTAAAGGTTTTTATTGAGATACTCGTTGTGGATCTTAGTTTGTTCAATTAAGTACCACCTTCTGCTTCACACGCTTAACTGTTGACTAATACGTTTGAATACTTGTTCTGCCATCCCTGTTCAATTACCTGTCTAATTATGTGGGTAGACCCGGCACACCAAGCGACAGCGGATTATGTGAGAGGATAATTGTACTGAGGGAAAGACTGGTTGGATGATTCGAATGAGATGATAAAAGGACATAAATGGCTTTGCTACTCTGAAGCTACAACTGATTGAAAATGTGACACCATTTGCTTTGGTTCGATTTTTAACAGGCATTGAAATAGTGTCTCCCTCCGGTTCCATTTAAGAACAAAAAGATGGCAGTAAAGATGGGAGAAACTGACTGACATGAGCCAACTTCAGCATCAAGAAGAGAATCCTTAATCCGACCAACATCAAATTAAAGTCCCTCAGGAAGATAAAAGGTCAGTTTGGTCAACGAATGGTGGGAGAATTCAGAAAATATGGAGAGCAAACAGGTGAAAGTGAATACCTTGTTCATGGTGTCCACTGTGAGGGCATGTGTCCAGAAGCAGTCATGAACTGAGACGAATGTCAAACCAACGCTTAGAAGAGGCCAGATCGGGAGAAGAAACAAAATCATATACAAGGTTAATATTTGCTTGAGGATAATCAAATTAAGGCAAATATACAGGACTGCTTTGTAAGCAGTATGAGAACATGAATAAGGTCATAGGTCAGAGACACATTGCATCAAACAGACACACACATTGCAATGCCTTCTGCCAAACAATAAGGGTTGGGTCCCGGAATTTGGGTATCGAGTGGTACCAGCACTTTGGTTCACTTTAGTTCCCTTTTTTCTTGTTGTTGCTGTTGTTGTTTTTTTTTTCCTTTCAAAGTCCCAGAACCGAGAACCAGTCAGAACCAGAATCAAACAGAAGATCCTGAATAAAAACTGTAATTGTCCAAATTAAAATGGTCCCCAACCCTACTAACAATGCAGCTGGAAAGCAATAAAAAAACAAAAAAAACAAAAAAAACTAACAATAAAAGACTTTTACTTTTTAATATAATTTTACTTGTACAGGGGTGGGCAATTCCCGGACCTCAAGGGCCAGTATCCTGCATGTTTTACAGTTTTCTGTCCCAAACACAACTGATTCAAATGATTAGTGTTATTGTTAAGCTCCAACAGAGGTTGTTGATGAGCTAATGGTTTAAATCGGGTGTGTTGGGGAGAGAAAACTGGAAAACATGCAGGAAACTGGCCCTTGAGTACAAGAATACTAAAAGGGTCATTTTAAAGAATGCCTGCTACTCCATTGCACATTGAACTCAAAGTGACATCGACAGATCCAAGGACAGGCATGGCTTTGTTGTTGGCAGTTTCAGCATTAGTATTCTTAGTAGAGATTCAAGATTCAAGAGATTTATTGTCATTTGTATAGTTGTACCATACAATGAAATTCTTATTCTGTTCACTTCCATGCGCAGGTAATTGAGCAATAAATAAATAGCGAAAAAATAGCAATAAACAACAATCAGAGACAATGGTGCTAATAATGTAGTGAAGAATATCATGTACTGCAGTGGTCCTCAACCTTTTGATCACCGCGGACCGGTCAACGCCTTAGATTTATAGTGCGGCGGGGGGGGGGGCTGGCTACTCTAAAAAACATTATTTCGGGTGCAGCCCACGCGGCCCGGTACCAGTTGATCCGCGGACCGGGACCGGGGGTTGGGGACCACTGATGTACTGTAGTTAAAAAAAACAAAAACAAAACAATATGCATTTTTATCGGTTTATCGGTTTAACAATAAGGCCCTTAACAAATTTTTAAAACCAATCAAGGAATCAAGCAATATTATTGCACTTGAAAAATTGCAGTATTATTATTATCCTTACCATTATTATTTATCATCTTAACTGTGGAACAGCAATAACATGCTCCTCTACAAGACTTCAGAATACACTTCATCGAATCATATAATTTCCTGCTGCTCGGGATCTCTCATTCAACAAGGAAAATTGGCAGAATAAAATAACTGTTAAAGTAATTGTGAAAATGACTTTGTTATAAATTAATAGTAATAATAACTTGGTTTTAGACATTAATGCGACCGACTTCACGCACGCATGGAACGTATCGGAACCCTTTTCTCTCCTAAATGTGCTTAGTCCTGCTTACTAACATCTGTCAGTGGTCAATCAGTTTTGAAGAAAAAAATGTTGTTTTAAGTGAAAATGTGGACGATGACGTCGCCAATTAGCAACTAGCTGCGTGTTAGCCTGCATACTGCTTGGGTCCTCACTTTTTACTCGCGTAGGTTAGTTAGAAGGCCTAGTGGGGATTCAACACAAGGAAATGCAACTATATTTCCATGGTGCCTTTAACAATGGTAATCTAATGTGCTTAAGGGTTAACTTAATCAGCAACTTGGAAACATGTTAGCTGCAGTTTCTCTGGTGGCTTTACCACAAGCAAGTGCCTCCCAACCCAACACATACACAAAGACAAAGACACGCAAGTATAGGAACACTTTTCTCCCTCAACGAGTTTAGTACTGCTTACTAACTTAATTTTATTCAACCTCTATACACAGCACAGAAATAATAATTTAAAAGAATTATTCATCGACCATACGTGTTTGTGATTGTAAAAAACGCTTCTTGTGCCAAATTGTTGATTTGATAAGAATGTGACAAATACAGTAGATAAAGGATTTACAAGTAACCTACCTGTAAGAGTGGAGCGCCGTCAACATCATGTGCGTGGAGTCCAACGAGTGGATGAAGTTTGGTGGAAAGGCATTCTTCTGTTTTACTGTGTCGGGTCTCCTGTGAAGAAACAACCAGCAGCATGTTACATGTTAATTAACACGAATTACACTTACACATGCAATCCATTCGGCAAGTTCAGCTCATCTTATTAGGCATACTAATTAAACCTCCTGGGATATTAGCATTTCCACAAACTGGTATGTACAATATATTTAAATATATAGTAGAATTCAGCATTATATTGTTTCATTTACTGTCATGTGCGCTCAGTCTCTATGTCAGGGGTCCCTAAACTTTTTAGAGGGCCACATTGCTCTCCTTTCAGGTGGGGGGGTCTGAGTCAGTTTGTAACAAAAAGTGTGACGATCGCAGAGATGTCTGAACGTGAACGTTTATTGTTTTCCAGAATGCCACACCTAACCAAATATTAAGACCCCTTTCTGGGTGTCAGGTTCGCATATCATTATAGTGTTTGTGCCGGAGATTGTATTCTTTGAATACAGCCATCGTTTCTCGGCAGCCCAACTGCATTTTCTTTGCATTGTACAAAAAAATGTAATTGTGTTTCCACTGCGGGTTAAAAACCCCGCAATCCCAATCCACTATTCTCTTAGCTAACCTTTTTGCCATAGTTCCGTTTGTTTTAGGGGTGTGTCCAAGATAATTTTTTTTTTTTTTGGGAGGGGGGCTCACTTAAGAGCAAAGTACCTGATGAGGATTAGAAAGTTTGAAAGTCCCAGTACACCTGAGATAGGATTTCAAGGTTTTGTTAATTACTTATAAAATACAACTTTGTAGTTAATAAACAGCTAACCGTGTTGGTTGGCTGATCTGCACTAAAGCTATAGCGTACAGTAAAGCCAAACCTGTGGGCATTTAGCAAAAAAATCAAATCTACTTGCTTTTTTTTTTTTTTTTTTTTTTTTTTTTTTTTTTACTCACAATGGCTGAAGAAGAGCAAAATGTCCATGTCATTGGGAAATGCTTTATTATTGGAAATGAAACACACAGACAAACTCTACGAGCAAGTCATTGAAGTCTTTCTGAGGAAAGAAAGAAGAATGGATTTTGTACTGAAATAAGTGGAGGGCAGCCATTTTGGTGAGTTATGTTTTTGCCATGTTATGTTCATATTCAATTAATGGTGAAGAAATAAAACAATGTTCTTATTGTCATGTTTGGCTTTTATTCATGTTTCTGTTCCACTCAAAGTCTGGGTTATCGTTAGTTTGAGTTCGTCCACCTGTTTGGTTACCTGCCACCCGCATTTCCTCCAATCAGTTTCCCCTTCCTCT
>NC_142378.1:21845000-21885000 GCF_059441005.1 Hippichthys cyanospilos
ATACATTTTTTAATACCTAACAAAATGCAGCAGTGGGCCATGAAGGCCTTCAAAGCCTTCTCTGAAAGCCTACACTGTAAAAAAAAAGTTGTAAAAAAAAGCAGACATTTACTGTTTATTTTCCATTATTTTTCTGATTTTTTTAAAAATATACCTTATTTTACGAGACAGTAATTTTACATTTCAAACGTAAAAAAACAGAAAATCTCTGTAACTGTAAAAATACGAAGCAATACATTTTTTTCTGTTATATTACAGAAATAAGCAATAGAAATACATTAATTTACTGTTAAATTACATGAACAAATGCCCTTTAATTCCACAAATCTTTGTTTTTATTTAAGGAAAAAAACTGTAAAAACAAAATGAAAAACGAAAAAAACAAAATGAAAAATGAAAAAAAAAAATTAAAACAGAAAATATGCAATTTTGGTTTACATACGCTGTGAAGTTACAAAGATTTTCATAAAAAAAAATCAAAAAATACTTAAATTCAAATTTAATAACCTTTTCGAAAACAATAAAAACATGGCATTTTTATTTAAAATTACTAATAAATTGCTGTAATTTTAGTATATATTTGCTGTTAAATGACAAATATTTTAACTGAAAATAATAAATAATATATATGCTATACTGTATCATGTGTCAAAGCTCAGCTGCATCCCTTATAAAAGGCTGCAAGATGAAAATGTGACAATCTTAACCTGCAAATCTTCGCAAAACCTTCAGGTAGGAAACTTGAACGTTATATTCTGTATCTGAGGAGAGGGCAGAGGGTTTGTGGAGATTTTTAAGATTGACTGTGTGTAGGTCAGTTTACGTGCATAAAACTATGACTATTTACGCACAAATTTTTGGAACATTTTCAGCAAGGAAGCTTAAATTTTCTCTTTTGCATCTGGGAACCAGCTATATAGTGAATTTCAGAAGTATATACAATATACGCAGGTGTCAAAGGTCATCTGCATGAAACGATGACCATTTACGCACGAATCTTTGGAACATTTTCAACAAGGAACCTTAAATTTTTTCTTTTGCATCTGGGCACCAGGAAGCAGATATATGGTGAATTTCAGAAGTATATACCATTCACAATTGCCAAAGCTCATCTGTATCCCTTAAATGGTCTCTTCCAAAAATGGTGAGGTTTCACCTACAGATGTTTGAGACACATTTAGCTAGGAGGTTGAAGTTCGATTCAGATTCTAAGAAGCAGACAAAATGTTTGTTGAGATTTTTCGACACACGCAATATGCTTATGTCAAAGGTCACCTGCATTTCCTATAAAAAGGTTGTTGCAAAAATGGGGAGATTTCACCCACATGTCTCAAAAATGGTGAGGTTTCACCTACAGATGTTTGAGACACA
Source organism: Hippichthys cyanospilos (assembly GCF_059441005.1). Taxonomy (NCBI): domain Eukaryota; kingdom Metazoa; phylum Chordata; class Actinopteri; order Syngnathiformes; family Syngnathidae; genus Hippichthys; species Hippichthys cyanospilos. The sequence goes on from NC_142378.1 coordinate 21,846,372, forward strand.
TTTAGCTAGGAGGTTGAAGTTCGATTCAGATTCTAAGAAGCAGACAAAATGTTTGTTGAGATTTTTCGACATACGCAATATGCTTATGTCAAAGGTCACCTGCATTTCCTATAAAAAGGTTGTTGCAAAAATGGGGAGATTTCACCCACATGTCTTTGAGACATGTTCAGCCATGGAATTTTAAATCTTATATTCTGCATGTGAGAAACAGACAAACAGTTTCAGGTGACACATGGGCCATCTGCAAGTGTCAAAGGTCACCTGCATCTCATAAAAATCTATGTGTGTTCAGTTACATCGATTGTTGCAATACTGACCTAGAGACTTCATTTTCATGAAAGTCGGACGCGCCTACTGCACTTGAGTGAATTATTAGGCATCTTGCTCAAGGCAAACACTCCCGAAAGTAGCGTCAAAGCCTTGAAGGTCGTCAGGCCTGGCCTTAAGCACTTGCATTGGGCTGTCTAGCTCAAGCAATTGGTTTGCAGGAAATACAACTGTTTGTTTCATTCAGTGTTGCTCAGTGTTAAATGACCACAAAAACACAGACTTTAAAACCGCAGCAGATGATGGAACTGCAGTTGAAAAAATTATTTTCTCTCCTATTTCTTGCTCTCGTTTTCTCATGGTCTCTCTCACACTCACCCTCTTTCTTGCCACACCCATGCCAAGTGTCCAAGGAGACTTACACATGCAAGGTTTGCCCATTTTATGGAGCATGTCAAGTTGTGTTGACACGTAAAGCTCGCATTTCATTGCAAAAGTGGTCATCTTTCTCATTTCCAGTAAAACTCTGCTTGGATATTAAAACAGAGCCACTTAACGTTCACTACTTTTCTGATGTCCTGTTCAACCTTACTGACTGGTTCTTTAAACGGTCTCAGTCAAGGGGATTGTGATCAACTTATTTGCTCTTACAGCATAAGGTCTGGTACCCAGGCTAGCCCAAAATATAAAGAGAAATAATAACACTATAATTATCATACACCAGATTAAACAACAAGTATACACACTAAAAACAACAATATGGAAGATTGCTTACTGTTGAAAATGTGCATTTTAAAGTAGAAATAAAGAATTGTGGGCGGCACTGTGGCAGACTAATTAGCGTGTCTGCTTCACATACGAAGGTTGTTAGTTCGATTCAGCTCCAGCTTTCCTCTGTGCAGTTTGCACATTTTCCCTTTGCCCACATGGATTTTCTCTGGTTTCTTCCCACATTCCCAAAATACACAGAAATGTGTTCACTTAGGTGTTTACTTCCGGTATTTTAGTTAACCATGTGTAGTATTAAGTTTTTCAGAGAATAATACACCATGTAGCTATAGTATGACCTTTTGTGAAAGGAATCATAAGTTAGGTTGTTATCATTATGTGTTTATTTCTTGTTTAGAATAGCGTGCATTGCTATCCATCTATGCAGTCCTAGTTCATCTCGTCTCAGTACTTAGATAAAGCTGTTGACGCAGGAAAGTGTGAACTGGGACCTTGGCCCAGCTGTTGGCGGTGCCCAGCTGACTCGTTTTGCTACTATTTTGAGTTACTATTTTGCTGCTTAGCAGCTGGGCTTGTCTTAGTCTTCTTTTAAAGATTTCTTTGACACCTTTTCATAATTTTTTTTAAAATGACTTTTTTTCAATAGCTTTGTGGGCATAAGTCAAAAAGTATTTTTCAGTGTACAGTGAACCCTCGTTTATCGCGGTAGATACGTTCCGGAGCCGGCCGCGATAGCTAAAAATCCAGCGAAGTAGCACCCACACTTTTCACTTGAAAATAAATAAATAAATAAATGAACAAGTGAACAAAAACATTAAAAAACGTAAACTTGAAAAGTCTTCACACTATACATATAAGATAAATATTACTGCAGTACACATATTTACTTACATCTTAAATTATTAACCCTTACACACTGTACAGTAGTGAACTTGCTGGAGCTACGGTCATATTAGCAGCGGCCCGAATGTTGTATTAATGTCTAATATGTACATGATTAAAGAATTACAATGGAGAGTTTACTCTTGAAATACTACTTTATTATAAAATAAATCTCAGTAAGACATTTCCACTGGTCTGGCAAAGGTCTGCTTCTCTCTCTGCCTGAACAATGTGTACATGTGTATGTGTGTGTGTGCGTGGCTTTTGCTGTGGGTGCGCTTCCTGACCGACACAAACATGCCTGTAAAGCGGGTGTTGAGGTGAGAGTAGATCAAAACTCCTCAGGTACACGCCGTAGAGCTCATGAAGCACACCCCGCCCGGTACTGTTGTTGTCAACACACAGGCAGGAGGCAGAAACAAGAGGAGCAAAGACGACATTCACCAGACTGTTGGAAACTTCTTCCCTAGATTTATTTTACAATAAAATGATATTGTAAGTGTATACTCTCCATTGTAATCATCTTTGATCATGCACCGATTAGAGTTTAATTTGGCATCCAAGCCGGAAATCGGCAATCCAGATTGCTAAAGCTCTTCCATACGGACGATCGTTTTATTTATTTATTTTTTAATTCTTTTTATTGAGAAATGCTGTCAAACATAGAACAGGGGAATGTGTACAATTACAGACATTTCCCTACATCTTTTTTTATCTCCCGCATGAACACAACCCTACAGTCACCCACCCATCATACCAGAGGGCACCCACTCAGACCAGCAGACATCCGATATTCACATATCCAACAGATACAAAATCCATGAAGGTGATAGAGAGAACACAGGGCCACAAAAAAAAACAAATAGAAAGAATAAAAAACATAGATATGCAATACCCAGTGTTGCATATCTTATAACATTTGAAGTCCTAGCTCAGTGTGGTCTTGTTGTCCACAACCAAGGCTTTAAGAGCCGTGATATTAATTCTTCAACGACTGCTGCACTTTCTGAATTACTGCCTTCCGCAACAGCTGCCTTTCCGTCCTTCACTGGCTCAGTCGATAAGCTCGCGAATGATTTTAATTCGGTTCTTCTAAATTCCCTAAACTCTATTGCGCCGCTGAAACTTAAAACTCGTCCGAAGCGGCGCACTCCGTGGTTTACGGAGGAAACGCGTACGTGTAAACTGTTAAGTAGACAACTTGAGCGTAAATGGCGAACAACTAAACTTGAGGTTTTCCGTCAGGCCTGGTGCGATAGCTTGCTGAAATATAAAGAGGCTCTTAGGCTAGCAAAAACTAATCACTTTTCCAAAATGATTAGTCTTAATAAAAACAACCCAAATTATTTATTTGAGACGGTAGCGCAGCTAACACAGCAGCAGCAGGTTAATCAAAATTCCCTCCATTCAGCACACGATTTCATGCAATCCTTTACTCAGCGGATTCAGCTAATAAGGGAAGAAATAAAAAAGGCAGCGCCGCTCACCACCTCAACTGTGATTGTTGATGCTAGTTCGGACAATCAGGTTCATGAAAGTCTGGCTACCCTGTCCCAGTTTGATTTAGTATCCCTGGAGTGTCTTACACAACTGGTTAATGCAGCAAAGCCGACGTCCTGCATGCTCGACCCGCTTCCAGGCAAACTCGTCAAAGAGTTGTTCCCGATCTTGGGGTCGTCTGTCTTGAATATTATCAACCTGTCACTCTCCTCTGGCATTGTACCTGAAGCTTTTAAGACGGCCGTCATTCAACCATTACTTAAGAAACCACACCTAGATCCTGAAGATCTCGCTAACTATAGGCCAGTGTCACACCTTCCGTTTATCGCCAAAATTCTTGAGAAAGTTGTAACACAACAGCTTAGTGATTTTATGATAGACAACAATAGATTTGAACTCCTTCAGTCAGGTTTTAGGGCCAACCACTCAACTGAGACAGCCCTAGTAAAAGTGACGAATGATCTTCTCTTAGCCTCGGATTCCAACATCTCATCAATATTATTACTGCTTGATCTTAGTGCCGCATTTGACACTATTGATCATCATATTCTTATAGAACGTCTTAGATCATGTGTTGGTATCTCGGGATCAGCACTTTCTTGGTTCAGATCTTACATCCTGGGAAGGACGCATAGTGTCTCTTATGGCGACGCGATCTCTGAGTCTTTCTCCGTCTCATGTGGTGTCCCGCAGGGGTCAGTACTTGGCCCCTTACTGTTCAACATCTACATGATTCCTCTCGGCGATATTATACGTAAACATGCTATTAGTTTTCATTGTTATGCTGATGATACCCAACTCTATATGCCCTTAGAAATAACGGATCCGTGCAAGTGCAGTAAACTGGAGGCTTGCCTCGCCGAGATTAAACAATGGATGTCTTCCAATTTTCTGCTTCTCAACCCTAATAAAACTGAGATGTTATTTATTGGCCCTGCTCATCATCAGCACCTGCTTAAGAATACCACGCTGAACCTAGAAAACTGTATTATTTCCCAAAGTAGTTCTGCAAAAAATCTCGGCGTGATATTTGACTCAACTCTCTCCTTTCGAACACATATTAATAACATGACAAGAACGGCGTTTTTTCACCTCCGCAATATAGCTAAAATTCGCCCTATTCTTTCTCTTAGCGATGCAGAAACATTAATTCATGCATTTGTTACGTCGCGCCTAGACTATTGCAACATTTTGTTTTCTGGCCTTCCCATGTCTCACATTAAAAGCCTGCAGTGTGTACAGAATGCAGCGGCGAGACTATTGACAAGGACGAGAAAGTTTGATCATATTACTCCGATTCTAGCTGACCTGCATTGGCTTCCAATACACGTGAGATGTGATTTTAAGGTGTTGTTAATTACTTATAAAATTTTACACGGTTTAGCTCCTTCCTATCTCGTCGACTTAGTATCACCTTATGTTCCGTCCCGACAACTTCGATCACAAAATGCCGGTTTGCTATCGGCCCCACGGGCTAAAAAGAAGTCTGCGGGATCAAGGGCATTTTCCATTCGCGCGCCAGTACTATGGAATGCCCTACCTATGGAAGTTCGCGCAGCCACCTCGGTAGAAATCTTTAAATCCCGACTAAAAACACATCTATACTCAAAAGCATTTAGTTAAATTAGCCTGTCTGCAGCCTTCTTCTTTTTTCCTGCCCCCCTCTTCCGGCCGGGAGAGGGGGCCAGCTAGATGGTGAGGGTTGACTTGACCGCCTCCATTGGGTCCTGCGCTGGTCGACCATCACGGGTTAGGAGTCTAGCCGTCTGCGGTCCACCTGGCTGGAATGCGGGATGGTTCCTGCCCAATGGCTTTGCCTGCTGTCAAGACATCACTGCACTATATAGCACAATATGTTTTCTGTAATTTATATTGTTTCTGTGTTCGGTACATGCAGCATCCACTTCAACCTGTGGGCCTGGAAGGGGGCTCCTCCCACCTGTGGTCCCTTCTGGAGGTTTCTGATTTTCCCCAAATTGGGGTTTTTGAGTTTTTCCTTCCCCTTCTGGGAGCTTTGACAGGGGATGCTGTTGTGTACCTTACATTGAAAAGATGTCTCTGTATGACCTCTTTTCATTCTGTGAAGCCCTTTGAGACTTCGGTGATTTAGGGCTATATAAATAAAATTTGATTGATTGATTGATTGTTGTTAAGTGGCCGCACAGTGGCTTGCCCAAAGAAGAAATGCATAAACCCTTACATACACTAAATGAGATGGGTAATATGCAAAAGTTATTGTTAGTCGAGCCAAATAAGTCAACAACGGGTTCCAGATGGAAAAGAATTATCTTTAGAGCCTCTAAGTGAATATTTTATCTTTTCCAACTGCATAAATTGCATGAGGTCATTCAGCCACAAAGTTACTTTAGGCAGGTTTTTGGACTTCCAATGTAGGAGTATTCTCCTCCGCGCAAGCAATGTTGTAAAAGCAATTATATTTTTATTTCCCTTTGTTACTGTGTATTGTCTCCTATCCATGACACCAAGTATGGCTCCTGCTGCATTCGGTTGCAAATCAATATTGAGTGCCTTTGAGAGCGTTTCAAAGATAACGGACCAGCAGGGAGCGAAACCAGGGCATGACCAAAACATATGCGTTAAATTGGCTGGGGCATTGTGTCATCTGTCACAGCTTGCCGATACGTTGGGATAAATTTTAGACAGTCTTGCCTTGGAAAAGGGAGCGCGGTACACAACCTTGAACAGCTTTACACAGGAATAGCTGTCGTTTACTCTTTGTAGGCCGCTATTCCACAAGTCATCATCTATATCCTCCCCCAGCTCAGCCACCCAGGCCTCTCTGATCTTTAAAAGCAATTTATTTTTAAGAGAAGTTATATAGTCAGTAATCTCTGAAATGAGTTTTTTGGTGTTAGAAGAAATATCTAAAATTTCATCTAAATTTTGAAGTGAGGGTAAACTAGAAAGTTAGGGTCGTTGTGTTGGAGAAAGTGGCGGATTTGGAAATATCGAAATAAGATTGAGGGAGGCCAAATTTCTGTACTAATTCATCAAAAGTAGCGAATATACTGTTTATGTACATGTCTTTAAATTTAAAAATACCTTGTCTTTGCCAAATAGAAAATTCAGAGGCTGTTCTAGCTGGGGGAAAAGAATGTTTCTTACATATAAAACTGATGTGGAGAAATTTGTTGAAACTGAAGCTCTGTCTAAATTGGAGCCATATTCAGATTGTATTTATGACAATTGGATTGTCAGTAAAATTCAAAATATATAAGGGAAGACCAGGGCATTAAGGGATGTTGAGATACAGGATGCGGTTTCAAAACGGCACCAATCTGTATCAGGAGCATGTAGCCAATAGAGGATTTTTGAATATTCGCAGCCCAATAATAGTGAAGGAAATCTCCTTCACCGGAAGAGCTAAGCCACCCTGTGATTTGGGCCTCTGTAACAGATCTAATTGTAATCTAGGTCTCCCGCAACTCCATATGAATGAAATAAAAGCTCCATCAATGCATTTGAAAAATGATTTAGGGAGGTAGAGTGGAATACAATGAAACAGATATAGGAATTTAGGTAGCTCACTCATTTTTATGCAGTTCATTTTTCTTGCTAAGGACAGACTGAGTGCTTACCATTTTGTCAAATCTAATTTGACTTTCTCAACGAGAGGATAATAGTTTTCCTTGTAAAGGCTCTGCAAGTCTATTGTAATATTAATGCCCAAGTATCTTAAGCCAGTTCTGGAAATATGGAACGGCAAGAGACCATCCTATATTTGGAGAGCCAGGTCATTAACCGGGTAACATTCACTCTTACTGATGTTCAATTTATATCCTGAAAAAGAGCTGAATCCCTTCAAGACATGGACAATATGAGGTACGCTCAGGACATGGTCTTATATAATAAATCATCCGTATATAGCGATAATTTTTACTCCCCTCTCCCTCTACGAATTCCGCTTATTAATGGGGATAAGTGCGATGGATAGGGGTTCTATGACCAAAGAGAACAGTAAAGGACTTGTGGGGCATCCCTGACGTGTCCCCCTTGACAGGTGAAAATATTGTGACCGCACGCCATTTGTTATTACAGCAGCCTTGGGTGAGGAGTATAGGAGATTAATCCATGAAATGAAATTAGGACCATATCCAAATTTTTTTAGGCATGCAAATAAATATGTATTCTCAGTCAACCCTGTCGGAAGCTTTCTATGCGCCCAGCGCGATAACCACCACTGGTACCCGACGATCGTTTTATTACGAACCGTAACTACTGGCTTCGCCGCATTGCCAAAGGTGATGGCAGCCATCGTCCAATGTTCGACTCGTCCTCAATGTAGCGAATGGTGGATTCATTCACTCCCAAATGGTGGGCCACGGCCACTTAACTTTTCCCTTCGAGAATTATCACCTTCTCAGCAATTGTCATCATTTTTTGATGGCATTTAGGCTCAAGTACAAGCCTTCGCGGGAGCAGCACGCTTGGGAGGTATTGCAAAAGTTCAATACATAACGAAAAAAAAAATCCTTTAAGTTGTAAATCCGGAATGGATGGAAAAAAATCCGCCATGTGGCGAAGCCGCGATGGTGGAACCACGAAGAAGCGAGGGTTCACTGTATACACTGCCGGTCGCAAAAATGTGGATGGGGGGCCACAAATGGCCCCCCAGTCCATAGTTTGGGCACCACAGCAATAAACCCATTTCTCTACCTTTTCTCTGGTTCGCTACTTCAATTAGTTTGTTAGTTTGCTATTAAAATGTTTGCAAATTCACTGAGTGGAATGCTATTGGTTGTTTTGACTTCATGCTTAATGCCAGCGGCTGAAATCTGACTGACAGACACTTCAAGCAGAGACTAATGCAGTGACTGGAAGAAGAACAACAATAGAAGGCAAGTATGAAACAGAACCTTAGTAGCATTAACTCTATTTTCCTCTATACCGCTTTTAAGCGGGCTTTGCCGTGTAGCAAGAGATGGTTTAATTGCCGGATGTGAAATTTATTTTTTTTTAACGGAGAACAATTTTAATTTTTATTTTTTCGGAGGAGAGCATTTGACGGCACCTAGCTTACTGCTACGGTGAGAAAACGTGGTTTTGTTTCGACACTAAATATTTTGCAAAGATTATTAACAAGCTAAAAAAAACGCTAACTATGAAAGAAGCTGTAAGAGAATGATTCAAATTAAATAGCAATGCTGTATGTTTTTTTTTCCTGTTGTCAATTAACACAAATAAAGTGCTTACTCTTTAGTGCAGCGCTTCAATATTTTTGAATGCCCATAATGTAATAGGTTTAGTTACGAGCGTTAATAATTATCTCACATTGAAGGTTTTTTCCTCTAGAAAATAGATTTTTTGTGTCAATTTCGAATGTGCTGTTTAGTTAAAGGAGCAGCAATATTAAATTATAGGTGTATGTCAGTAAAATCTTTTACATTTTCACTAGTTTCTTGTACATTGTCACCTGTCAGATATTGTATTTGTAATTTCATTCAGGACAGAGAGAGGAAATATTTTATTAATGAAATTATATATATATATATATATATATATATATATATATATATATATATATATATATATATATATATATATATATATATATATATATATACACACATATATACATATATATATATATATATGTACATATATATGTATATATATATACATATATATACATATATATATATATATATATATATATATATATATATATATATATATATACACATACACACACACTCGTTTTTCGCAGTTAGTGGGTACTGGCACCCCACCACGATAAGTGAAAACCGAAAGTAGCATCATACCACCACAGAATTGTTTTGTAATCATTCATCAATTTATATATATATATATATATATATATATATATATATATATATATATATATATATATATATATATATATATATATATATATTATAGTTTCTTACTTTCTCTGCAGATACGTGTGTGACCTTGAAAAAAAACAAAAAAACGCAAGCACTGCAGTTCAAAATACGTAAGCCAGGGATGCTGTAACACGGGGGCCCACTAAAGTTCCTTGTGAGTCTCAGTCCTCTTTTGCTGAAAGCCAGAAAGATGAAGGGTCAGCTGACGATGAGCCTGACCTGAGCAATTGATCCAGATGTTGCACAAATGAGAAGTTTGTACAAACAAAATCTGTGCTTGTTTTATATGAAACTACAGGCCAAACAACATTATCCCTTTTTCAACAATCCTGTTGATGGTTGAAGAACTGAACAGCCTTAGTGGAATCTGCCTGCAGTACACGAAAAGTCAACTGAAAGCAGCTCTTCAAACAAAAATTGCAGTATCAGAGGCTGCAATCGAAGACGTTTTGAAGACCTTAGATGTAGATATTTAGGGAGCTTGCAGCACCTCCCACAAGCTACAACAGAAAAAAAGTGTTTTGACCAAAATTTGCCTTACGTGCATCCACAACCCATTTTTGTGGGGTTTGATGTTAACATAAAAGAGCAATATGCTCAGTCTGTTCCAATTAAGCATACACTGACAAATCTGTTAAAAACATACTGATGTGCTAGAAAAGGGTTCTTCTACATCTGAGAATGCAAAATTACTTAATATATTAAATGATACTTGTGATGGGTCAGTATTTAAATCCAATTCTCTTTTTGCATTAAAAGTGATACTTTAACAGGCTTTTGAAGTGGTCAATCCTCTTGGCAAGGTTTATCTCCAGCATCGTTTTGATCTAAATCATCTTCTTACGTCTCTCTTTATCATCACTAGCAATCTTGGGACCCATGGCTAACCCTTTCAACTTTGAATTAAGCATTAAAATGCGCAATAAATACAGTTCTGTAACCACTCGCAATCGAACAAAACTTTACTGTTCCGCCATTTTGAAACAAGTAAGGCCGACCAATAACAGACTACCATCTCCGTGAGGAGGCGCCGACAAATAGCAGACCAGAATTGTAGTGACGCGCTGCAGGGACGGCAACTGAAAATAAGTGCAGTTGTCTAAAAACGACTGCAGATGGAGACGAAAACACAAATACAGCCAAGCCCCTAGGGCAGTGGTACTTAACCTTGTATGAGGCACCGAACCCCACCAGTTACATATGCTCATTCACCGAACCCTTCTTTAGTAAAAAATATGATTTGAGTGAGAGTGAAGTAAATCATATATTAGGTTGTTATCATTATGTGCTTATTTCTTGTCTAGAATAGTTTGCATTGCTATCCATGTATGCAGTCGTAATTCATCTGTGACATTACATCAAAAGTGAATTATTATACAACACCTTTCCATAAACATAGGCATTAAAACCAATTAATAACCAAATATTTCTTTACTTTTAAGCATTATTAACTGTAATAAAGTTTACTTACAATATTTATACATGATTAAATTGTTTTATCACTTAAGATTGTTGTTAAATAAACGTTGAAATAACCTGAAAAATTAGGTAAATCCTGTAAAATGAATAAAAAGTGTATTTTAACTACGGGAAAAAAACTAATTTACAGGAAAGTATTTTTCTGATATTTTACGGTAAAAAAATGGCACCCCACCTGCCAGAGTATGACTGTTTTTTTCGGACTTTTTTTTTTACAGGGTAAGCATAATCAAAAGCACTGTTGTGACTTTTAAAATGTGTATAGATTTGTAAAATAGTGTATACATTTAATTCCAACATTGTTTTCTCTTCATTTATTAGCATGTGACTTGACTGCACAGCCTACGGTTGTTTGTGGGCTTGTCTAATCAGATGTCAGCTTCTGTCTGTTGCTATACCAGTGCAAAAATTCCTAAGTCTTCAGACTCCGGTTTATAGGCCCTGTGCAATCAAAACAACATTAGAACTTTATTCATTTATTTTTTTAAGGAGTTGAGCAAGTTAGATTTCAGTTTTGGGGCACGTTTTGTGTCATTGATTTTTTTTCAAACAACTCATGTGAGGTCTATTGACGGAAGCAGGGCAGGTAGGTCCAGACATGACGACCAAACATGACGGTGAATTACTGACAAAATATTTTCAAGGCAAAATTTTCAAAAGATAAGAAGGAAACAGTTTGAGGATAACTAAGACAATGCTTGATTGGGCACTTGTTTCCAGGGTAAAGGATTCATTTACCACAATCATGACAACTAACTATGCTATTAGCAAACAGGGATGGAGTTTGTCAAAAAATAAGCATCTCCAGTGAGTACGTTTGATCTTGTTGAAAGATTTATATTCAAATGACATGTTATTAGATACTTCTTGTATGGAGTTTGCATGTTCTCCCCGAGCCCGTGTGGATTCTCTACGGACACTGTGTCTTTATCTCACATTTCAAAAACATGCATGTCAGGTGTATTGGACACTCTTAATTGTTCTTAGGTGTGATTGGGTGCATGGATGATTGTTTGTCCCTCTGTGACCTGCTATTCACCTGGTGACATCTTGAAATAGCATTTAGCTCAAAATTTTCACATTTGGGACATTTTTGTTAGAATATTGACAGGGGTATGAATAATTTTGAACATGAAATGGAAATCTATCAATAATTGTCACAAAGCTATCTGTCACAAAGAGATCTGTCACAAAGCCATCGGTCCAGCCACTCATTGCCCAAAAAAAAATCACACCGCCTCATCCCTCCTGCCAATCATTGCCCAACACATCTCACTGGCTCACCTCTCCTGCCAATCAGCCCTGAAATGCATCGGTTGCCACTGATCCACCACCCAGTATAAAGCCCGGCCTTTTCCCTTCACAATCTGCCAGATTGTCTCCATGTGTCCAGCAGAGCTTTCCAGCAATACTTCCGACCATATTATACATTTTGTGTCCTCCATCTCTGAGCCATGACAATAATATCACATTGAAATTGAGAATCTCTTGAATAACTCTCAAAGAAACTAAGAACAAAAAATTAGTTTTGTCACAAAAAAACAAAATTCACAAAGGTATGGATAATTTTGAGGACAAGTGTATATATAAGTGTTAGTTTTGCTACTAGCATAATTCTGCTATTATTGTCCATAAGTGCTTAGCGTTTTTTTTTTTTTTTTTTTTTTTTTTAAATCTACTGGGCATGCATAAACAAATTCTGTTGAAATTACTTCTTTACATATCCAATGCTCTATGTCACTTTTTATGTAAATGAGTACAACATAATTCGTTTATCTATTAGCATAATTATGCTTTTATTGTCCATAAAGACACTATGAGGTTTTTTTTTGTTTTGTTTTTTTTTAAATCTGGAAATGAAGAGATAGGTCTGATGGCACTGAATACTTTGAGCGGTTGAAAGTAAACAAATGTTAATAAACATTAATAAGGGCTGTATGTTTTTTTTTTAAAGTTGATATGTATGAATACATCTGATGCCACTGAGCATTTTGAGTGGTTGAAAGTAAAAACATATTCATAAATGGTTTTGTTATGACACCTCAAAAGCTGTGACATTTTTTGGAAGAAAAAAAATGTGTACTATGTTTTTTACAAGCCCCCAAGGGTTAAATCAATTCCATAACTGAATTACAAATGCTATTCCTTTCAATATAAAACGTTAATTAGATGCAAACGAGAATGATTATCAAAGCAAAACATTTGCATATGCTAACATTTATGCTAACAATACCAGGCCCAAACGAAAATGTTAACTAGCTAAACACATACAAGGCAACACTGTATAACATGCTGAAGATAAAAACTAAAATTAGCAAGCATCTACAGTCACAAGTTGGACCAACAAATGACTAATTTTGGTCATATTAGCACAAATGACAACATTCCAATGAAGAAAACACAACCCACAGACACTGGTGGGCCAGATCTCACAAAGAGAAAGAACAACACAGCAAATGATCCACACCATCCTTCCCCACCACAAAATACACTATCAGCACCAAAAAACAAAGACTAAGCCAAAAAGGCACAAATCTGTAATAGTTGAAAGATAAACTAAGATAAATAAATCAGTTCTAAAACACCCAAATTATTTCACGGACCCCCTGCAGTCAGGCCACGGATCCCTGGGTTTTCGCAGACCCCACTTTGAGAACCACAGATTTAGACATTTGAGAGGTCACGGACGCAGAAGAATAGTGGTGTTAAAACTAAAATTTATGCTTGAATTTTATTTTTAAAAAGCTTATTTTCTCTGGTTTTTAACAGAAATGCAAATTTCAACAAAACCTGCTGTATTCTAATACCGACTGCTACAGAATGTAAAAAGATAGAAACATACTACTTTTTCCTGCTGAAAGAAGAAAGTCTAATGTTTTTTGTTAGTGGGTGGCATGTTGGTATGGCAATAGAACACAATATTCTGTGGGCACTGCAAGATCAGTCAAAATGTAGTAAAACAGGCAGAAGCAAAGGGGGTGCTCCACAGAAAGTGGTTAAGTGGAAATGTGTTAAATGGTCTTCTGTGTTAATATCGCAACCCCAATTATAGGACGCACCTGTGTATGACACATCCTTAATTTTAAGGTCAAAATCTGGTGTTTTCAATTTTACCTTGTAAAGAACATACCAACAGTTCGGCGACAATGTCAAAACTATGTCAAAACAGGATAAATATCATATTTGTAAGTTCTTCATTCTCACCATGGAAAATTGGGGAAATACAGTGTATTGGGGCAATTAGCTTTATGAAAGGTAGGGAGAAAACTATATTTGTGGATTCAACACACAGCGTTGCAGTGGATCTGCGCTCAACTCAGCAATTTCAAGAACGAGAGTGCTTGCACATCCTGCGTATCCACAGTGCTGTGCTGTGTCGTGGCTGCAACTTTGCGCTGCGGTCCGTCAACTTTACGCAAGACTTGAAAGACCTGCACTGCCGCCGGCCGCCATGGTCTATTCCACAGTTCAGAGGGCATCAAACTGGAAAAAAACACATGATCTCCATACGGATTAACAGCTTGGAAAGTTCCATTTTGTCTTTAAGCCCTACTAATTACAAGGAGGTTCTCACTTACACACATATACACACAATTGTGAAAAAGATGGATGATCATAATATTTCCCTTGGCAATTGCATCATCATCTTATATATTCTTGAGCCAGAAACAAAGACAATAAGGACACACCGGAGGACAGTGCAAGTCTTGGTGCTATAAATGGAGCACATGTTATAAATGTGCACCAATGATAATTTTTCATCACCGTATAATGCCAGGAGCAAGTAATTAATAAAAGCACAATATGACCCTGTGGAGATAAAAAAAAAGTTGGCTACAATATCAGTGATGGGAAGTAACGAAGTACAAATACTTTGTTACTGTACTTACGTAAATTTTGCCTGTTTTTTGTACTTTTAGTATTTTTTTCTGACAACTTTTTACTTTTACTCCTTACATTTAAAACACAAATATCATACTTTTTACTTGCTACATTTAAAAAATTCCTTGTTAATTTTGTATTTTTTATTTTATTTTTAACATTTCACAAGAAAAGGCCTTGTTACTTTTCTTTCAACATCTTTGCACAAACTACGTAAACCGTGTTTGACCAAATAGCCTGGCTGCTGCTAAATTTAAAAAAAGGCAGGGACGACCCACAACTGTCAGCGCCACATAACCTGGAGAGCAGAGAAGATAGCAGTAGGTAGCCTTTGCAAGAAGCTTGCGTCAAATATGACACGGACAAATAAGCCGAATAAGCACAGGCTCAAGAGGGTAAAGCCCAGAGCCATTCACCCTCACCCATGGCCTTACCTGAAGGATTTCTTTGCATTCATTGGGAAAGCCGAAACTACATGAGGGGGTTGCTTTGAGGTGGTTGCTCCATCGAATCTCAGAAAGCACAATAAGGTAAGGTAGCTGAACGCTGCCGTCGTTATAACTTTGGTTATTCGCTAGCTACAGTATCTTGTTTATGTTTGCAACGTGGCTAATGTTAGATAGCTACACTAATAAAGATAATGCTAATGTTGTTAGCTAATGTTTTTTTTTGACAAAGGTCTAGGTCTATATTCTCATTGGTTTTATCTTCTACCAAGATAAGAAACACCATTTAGCAAGGGTAGCCAAGACCAAGCAATATTGTGGGGATTTTTCCAACATAATTTGATTGATTTATATAATCTCTGCCAGGGTGCCTTTCACTTGCAGATAGGACCATATAAATCACTGAGTTGATCACTCAGGTTAAACCAAACTGAAGCGTCGTTTACCTCAATTTAAGATGAAATATAATATGCATATTAAGCATTATTGAAGTTGGCTGCAGACAACACATCCAAAAGGTAGAAATATGAAAATCAAAAATCATTTAAAAATCATACTACATTACTAAAATCATTTATCAGTTTCTTACACTGTAGTGCAAATAAGGAGAGTGGGTTTTGAAACTGGATTCATTTGCAGTTTTACATTTTTTGGTTTTTTGATTTGCACAGCGCAGCTGGGAATAAGAGTGGTTAGCATGTCCCCCTCACAGTTCAGAGTGCCGAGTTCAAATCCAGCTCTTGCTGACCTGTGCGGATTTTGCATGTTCTCCCTGAGCCTGTGTGGGATCCCTCCGACTTATTTCCTCATTCCAAAAACATGCATGGCAGTTGTATTGGACACTCTAAATTGTCCTCAGTTTGTGAGTGGGTGCATAAATGGTTGTTCGTCACTGTGCCCTATGATTGGCTGGCAACTAGTCCAGCGTGTCCCCCGCCTACTGCCCGTTGACAGTTGGGATAGGCAAGTGACCCTAGTGAGGATGAGTGGCTACAGATAATGGGTGGATGGATGATTTTCGCAGTGCACAACTTAATTTTCTTGGCTTTAAATGGGACAATGCACATTATTAAGGTAACAGTCTAGATATATCACTCTATGCTCACGCCACTTTGAGAATAATAAAAAGCAGTGGTGTAAAATTTCATTAAAAACGAATGGTACTATTTAAAAAAAAATATTAAAAGATGGGCCAATGAGTATGATTCCATCCTAGTTAAGATAATCCTGGTCACATCCAGAATACACACAAGTGTTGCGAGCAAACAACAAATGCATCTAATCCTGCTAACTTTATAGCGAAGTACAGTAAGTCAAGTAATGCATTTATCCATGCATTACAGTGGAACCCCGGTTTACGACGTCCCTGGCTTGCATTTTTTTTCACCTTACGATGTCTACCGCGCCGCTTTTTTGTCCCCTGTTTAGCCATTTTTTTCGCGTCACAAGAAAAACTCCTCCTCAAATATGTCGGTCAGTATGCATATGTGATTCTGCGAGTCGCTCCGCGCTCAAACGTCTATACATGCGTCCCCGTCAATAGAATACTCGTCTCCTATCGGTCGGCGTCAAGACTCCCTAAGATACTGGTCTGCTATTGGTTGGCATTACAGAAGCATTAAAATGCTGGTCTGCTAATGGTCGGCGTCACCATTTCCAAAAAGGCTAAAGCTAAAGCTAAAGGTTAAAGCTTTGTTCGCCTGTGAGTGCTTACAAAAACGTATTTATAGTGCATTTTAGTGATTAATTCAAACTTGAATTGGTCAGCCATGGGCCCCAAGATTGCCTGTGATGTTAAAGAGGGAAGTAAGAAGATGATTTATATGGAAACGAAGTTGGAGTTAACCAAGAAATACGAAGAAGGCAAAGCTAGGCTAGGCTACCCTCGCTATGGAATATGGCAATAACAAGCTCTCACGGCACTCAAAGGTGAATAAATCCTTTCTATGATTTCTATTTATGTTTTAAAGTTGTATACATGCATGTTATATATAAGTAGCACTGACTATAGTATACTGATACCAATTTTTACATGTATATATATATTTTTTGTTTTTACATGCATTTGATATTTCACATAGGTTTGGATTGCCCGCCATACGGCGAATTCGTGTTATGATCCCAACCTCGGAACGGATTAATCTCAGAAACCGGGGGCCCACTGTATAGCATTATTTATGTAGCTGCTTAGCCTCACTAAGGTCTCTGGCTTGCTGGTGCCTATCCAAGCAGGCTTCGGGCAGTAGGCGGTGGACACCCTGGACTGGTTGCCAGTCACTTATAGGGCACACAGTGACAAACAATTATTCACGCACCCAATCACAACTAAGGACAATTTAGAGCAGATGTCAAACATACAGCTCGCGGGCTGGTTCTGGCCTGAACAGGTTTAATCAGAAGATTTTGTAAATTACAAATTTGAATTTTTTTTTTTTTTTTTAAAGAACAACTTGAAATGTTTTAGGTCCAATACACCTTCCATGCACGTTTTTGGAATTCATGAGGTGACGTGTCCACCACTGAGCCGCTCCTTCTTGAACATAACTGACAATATTTTGTTAACAGAATAGAAAAAAATAAATTGGAATTGTGATCTTTGAATTACATAAAAACCTTAAAGTACATTTCAGACCTTATACATTTACTTGAGTAGATTTTTGGTTGAGCACTTATCTTTTTACTCAAGTATTTTTTTTTTACATAGAATAGTTTTACTTTTAGTCAAGTAAACAGCCTGTGTACTTTGCCCATCACCGTACAATATTCAGTATTTCAAATGTGGAACATTTTTGTTTGTCTGCTGCACCTGACAAAATATGATTATGACCTGAGTGGGAGAACTTGGTTCTCTTTGAGATACTGATGAGCAAAACTTGAAATATATCGTCAGAAAAGTTTCTACGGTGACTTATGAATTTAATTTGCTATTTATATCAAATAAATTGAAATTAGTTAAAACAGCATTAATATGCTGTGGTGGGCAGCCCGCTGGTACTGATGACATTTGGCCGACGAACATTAAATTGACCATAACATTCTAAAAATGACAGGCTAAGCCTGACAGAACACTATATTTTGTCAGTCATTTTAATCCATTTTTGTGGTCGTCATTACCTGACACCATCAAACACTGTGGTTATATTTAAATAAAATAAATAAAATAAAAAAGGAGACTTTTCCAATGCTGTGGGCCGTCACCTTATCGTGGGGGAGGGGTTTGTGCGTCCCAATGATCCTAAGAGCTTACTTGTCTGGAGCTTAATGCCCCTTGCAGACTCATCCATGGGAAACAGTTAAGGGACCAGACTAAGCACGGACCATTAACCCCTAATGACAAATAAAATAAAATGGAGTCGAGTTTCCCTTGCCCGGACACGAGTCACCGGGGCCCCCCTTTGGAGCAAGGCCTGGAAGTGGGGTTCGTTATCGAGCGTCTGATGGCTGAGCCCACACCCATGAGGATCGGCCGGGCTCAGCCTGAAGTGGTAACATGGGTCCGCCTTCCCATGGGTTCACCACCGGTGGGAGGGGCCATAGGGGTCAGGTGCAGTGCGAGAAGGGCGGCAGCCAAATGTGGGAGCCTTGGCGCTCTGATCCCCGACTAAAGAAGCTAGCTCTTGGAACGTGGAATGTCACTTTTCTGGCAGAGAAGGAGCCCGAGCTGGTGTGTGAAGCCAAGAAGTTCCGACTACATGTAGTGGGATACTATCTCTGGTATCAGTCCTCTCAAGAGGGATAGAACTCTCTTCCCCTCTGAAGTTGTCTGCAGTGAGAGGCACAGAGCAAGGTGTGGACATACTTATTGCCCCCCCCCCCCAGCTCAGCGCGTGTACAAGGTGTTTACTGCAGTGGATGAGAGGGTCGCCTCTCTCTGCCTTCGGGTGGAGTCCTTTGAGGATTTGCTGGAGAACGCTCCCCCTGGGGACTCCTTTGTTCTGCTGGGGGACTTCAATGTTCACGAGGGGAACAACAGTGAGAGGGGTGTGGTTGAGAGGGACGGCTCCCCTGATCTAAACCCAAGCGGTGTTTTGTTATTGGGCTTCTGTGCTCGTCACGGATGTCATAAATGCCATGTTCAAAAGCAAGGTTGTCTATATGTGCACTTGGCACCAGGACAACCTAGGCTGCAGTTTGATGATCGACTTTGTGTTTGTGTCATCGGATATATGGCCTATGTTTTGGACACTCGAGTGAAGAGAGTGGCGGAGCGATTCACTGATCACCACCTGGTGGTGTGTTGGCTCTGATGGTGGGGAAGGATGTTTGTCAGACCTGGCAGGCCCAAATATATTGTGAGGTGAGTCCCCTGTCAGAAGGCGTTTCAACTCCCACCTCCGGCAGAATTTCTCCCACATCCTGAGGGAGGCGGGGGACATTGAGTCAGAGTGGATCATGTTCCATGCCTCCGTTGTTGAGGTGGTTGTTCGGAGCTATGGCCGTAAGCAATGTTCCCTCTGATTTTCAATGCGCCTGAGCATTCACACAAACTCCCTGAGCAGGCTTTGGACCACGGCAAGCAACTTCTGACATGCACACAGTGACTCACTGTGCACATATCTGATGCTCCTAAAGTGACCGATATCACATAATTCACATTGTTTCATTTATGAGCAAGGAAGGAGAGGGGCTCGAGTAATGTGCTTTTGGGTACTTATCCCATCGTTTATGAAGGGATAGCTGAGGTGAAAAGTGTTGTCCAGGACCAATGAGGGAGATCGATGCATCTGTGATTGACATGTTTGTAGGAGCCAATTCACAGCATTTCACTTAACAGAGTTACTTTAAATTTAATTTTTTGTAATGGCCAAGAGCAAGAAAGTTATTTATTTGTTTGGGAGTTGTTTTGGCTCACTGCCCAATGGACATTTATGTTACTGCCCCTTTAAGGCAGAGGGAAAGGTGCATAATACTGGCCCTTTAAGAGCCTTAGGCCAGAATCACAGGGGCAGTTGAGATTGATCGCAAATTAGAGAACATGGTTTCTTTACCGTAACGTTTGCCTATTATTTAAAGTATTTTTGTTTGAAAAGCTTAGGAACTAATATGGAATTACATTTATTATTTTATTGAATCAAAAATAGACCTGGGGATTCTTTTTAAAATTTTATTTATTGTATTCGAACCTCTGCAAGCATACAAGTAAACCAGGCAGCCAGAAATCTCAACCCGCACAATGTTGCTTAAAAAAAAATCACAACTATTTTTGTTTGTTTTCAACACATTTGTCATTAGTATTATTTTTATTTCTTGAGCAATAAGTGTTTTAGACATGATAGTGTGATGCATATAGGACTTGTCCCCATGGCAATAAATGAGCCACGTTGTGAAAAAGAAAAAAAATCTCACTCGCTTTCACCGCTTGTTCTTCTACTTGCATACCCTCCAACAGTCATTCCATCTTAAAGGAAGCACATTTCTTTTTTACTTTCGCTGGATGAATGGATGTGTCGCTGCTCGTTCATTTCGCAAAGAAAAGAGCTTAGCATGTGCATCTCTTAATTCCGCACTGTTTGCTAGCCAACCCGCACTGGGTGTATTTGCAGGGAATGTTTCTGTCCATGCGTTTGATTGGATGAATAGTGTAAGTGAAACTTATCGTATCATTGGCTGGACACTTCTCACTCGCTGTCACGATGTAAAATGGTACAGAAAACAATATTATTGGTCTAATTAATCAGATAAGGTGAGGTCTAATATTAGATATCACTTAAAATGTTTATATTGCATTTTGTTTTATGCGCAGCATAGCTTTTCTTGTGCGCTGAGAACATGCGAGCAGTGCGCAATTGCGCAAGTCCAGCTTAGAGGGAACACTGGACGTAAGGTAGTCGGTGTTTGTCGTGGCGGCAATTCCCGAACCCGTGGGTGGACACCACTGGCCTGTGGGACTCCAGAGGCAGCTGACAGGTACTGACTGGTGAAGCGGTGTGCGGCTTCGGTGGTCACCGAGGCAATATTTCAGGAGTGGGAGGTTTTCAGTGAGGCTATGGAAAACGACTTCCGGATGCCTTCGAGGAAATTCTGGTCCACCATCCGGCATCTCAGGCGGGGAAAGCAGTGCACCTTCAACACTATGTTCAATGAGGATGAGGTGCTGTTGACCTCAACTCTGGACGTCGTGAACCAGAGGGTGGAATATATCGAAGACCTTCTCAATTGCACCGACACGTCCTGAGAAAGCAGAGTCTGAAGGCTCCGAGGTGGGCTCTCCTATCTCTGAGGCTGAAGTCATTGAGATGGACAAAAAACTAGTTGTGTCAAGGCCCTGGGGGTGGATGAGATCCGCCCAGAGTTTCTAAAGGCTCTAGATGCTGTCCTGGCTGACACGCCTCTACAACATCGCATCGCCATCAGGGACAGCACCTCTGGATTGGTAGACTGGGTTGGTGGTCCCCTTTTTTAAGAAAAGGGACTGCAGGATGTGTTCCAACTACAGAGGGATTACACTCCTAAGCCTCCTCGGTAAAGGGTCTGTTAGGAAGTCGAACCTCAGATTCAGGAGCAGTAATGTGGTTTTTGTCCCGGCCGTGGAACAGTGGACCAGCTCTACACCCTCCGCAGGATCCTCAAGGGTGCATGGGAGTTCGCCCATCCAGTCATGTGTTTTGTGGACTTGGAGAAGGCGTTTGACCACGTTCCTCAGGGAATTCTGTGGGGGGTGCTTCGGGAGGACAGAGTACAAAATGCCTTGATACGAGCTGTTCAGTTCCAATACCACAGATATCAGTTTGGTCTTCATTGCCGGCAGAATCATTTTCCGGTGGGGTTGGCCTCCGCCAAAGCTGCCCTTTGTCACCGATTCTGTTCATTACCTTTATGGGCAGAATCTCTAGGTACAGCCGAATCGTTGAGGGGGTCCGATTTGGGAGTCTCTCTATTGCATCACTGCTAATTGCACACAATGTGGTGCTGTTGGCTTCTTCAGTCCGTGACCTCCAGCACCTCCAAATCTGAGACCATGGTCCTCAGTCAGAAAAGGGTGAAGTGCCTTCTCCGGGTCGGAGATTTGGTCCTGCCTAAAGTGGAGGAGTATCTTGGGTTCTTGCTCACAAATGAGGGTAGGATGGAATGGGAGATCGACGGCAGGCTCGGTGCAGCATCTGCTGTAATAGAGACTCTGTACCGGTCTGTCATGGCTTCTTAATCATGACAATGATCTTGCCTTTAATGAATGTTTTGCTTGTTTTACAGTATGATGATTCCTGTTTTTTTTGCGGTTTTTGAATTCTGTATATTCGGTGAAGTAGGACACCCCTACAATCTCCACAGACATTTTATAAAGACAAATAAATTATATTAAATGTGTTTAGTACATTCTGTAGTGATCTCCTAAATTAAGTAGTATGGAAATTGCACAGTAACATTTAGGGCTCAAACTTTATTTTTAGTGCGCTTGTGTGCAGAGAGAGATGCTCACTGACTTAGGTCTCCGCAACGCAATTCGAGAACAAAGTGAACGTATACAGAATACAGGAAAAATAGATATGCAATTTTCTCAAAATTGAAGTCCTGAACTAGTCAAACAGCGAGTGGAGCTCATTGCTAGATTTGACCTACTTAATACCTACCCTGTTGAACAGTTACTCTTAAAAAAATAAAACTAGATTTTACGCATACGGAGACAACTCAGATAAACTATGAGTCAACCAGCGTAAGGGTTTAAGGTCCAAACAGGCGATATCAAAAATCCAATTGGGCACTGGCAGGACTACCACTGATCCGACAGAAATAAACGCGGCCTTTAGAGAGTTTTACACTCAGATATATACCTCAGAATCTCATTCAGATTCAGGAGCGGTTCGTGATTTCCTTAACAAACAAAACATTCCCTTACTCTCCCCGAATTTGTCAAAGCTACTCGAGCAGCCCATCTCTGAGGCAGAAATTGCTAAGGCTATAAATTCAATGCAGTCACACAAGAGCCCTTCAAAAAAGTTCTCAAAGACCCTCTCTCCACTGCTGTGCTCAGTTATTTTGGAATCTTCTAAGAGGAGCCACCTACCCGGGTCCTTTTTGGAGGCGTGTATTATAATGATAACAAAGAAAGGGAGGGATATCACAAGCTGCACCTTGTACAGACCCATTTCGCTTCTCATCACGGACGCTAAAGTGCTAGCAAAAATATTGGCTTGTAGACTGGAGAGCATCCTGCCGATAATTATATACAAAGATCAGACTGGTTTTGTTAAAAACAGGCAATCCTATTTTAACATTAGACACCTTTGTAATATTCTGTATTCTGCTCATGAGGAACAACCTGAATGTGTAGTCTCGATGGATGCAGAGAAAGCATTCGACCATGTCGAGTGGCCGTACCTGTTCGCTGTGCTGGAAAAGTTTGGGTTTGGGCCTGTTTTTATTTCATGGATTAGACTGCTCTACTCTCAGCCAACTGCCATGATTCGTACTAACTCCCAACTGTCCAAACAATTTACTTTGCACCGTGGTATCCGTCAAGGGTGCCCCCTTAAGTCCGATGCTCTTTGACCTTGCCATAGAACCTCTCGCTATAGCACGTCGTACCTGTACTGGAATATCTGGAACTCGGAGAGGAGGTGTGGAGCACAAGGTCTCCCTTTACGCGGACGATCTCCTGCTTTATGTGTCCAATCCAGATGATTCCATTCCAAATGCCTTGACATTGCTTAAACAACTTTGGAGCAATCTCGGGCTACAAATTAAACTTTAACAAAAGTGAGATATTCCCGATTAATGACAAGGCACGACATCTGGACTTTTCCAATTTGAGTTTTAGGATAGAATATCACAAATTTTCCTATCTTGGGGCTACACTTACAAAAAGGACAGGGATTTGTTAAAAAAAAATGTCACTGTTGTACAAAACCAGGTAAAGCATCAAATCTTACAGTGTTCACCCTTATCAATGTCCTTAGTAGGGCATGTGAATTCTGTCAAGGTGGTTATTTTACCCAAATTCCTATACCTTTTTCAAACATTGCCCATTTTTATTTCGCATGCCTTTTTTCGACAGTTGGACACAATCATAACCTCTTCCATTTGGCAAGGCAAGAAGCCACGCTTGAATAAGATATACCTTCAAAAATCTAAATTTGAAGGGGGTCTTGATTTGCCCAATTTTTGTTTTTATTATTGGGCTGCTCACCTGAGGTGTTTGGTACAATGGTCCCACTATTATGATCAGTTGGATTGTCCTGACTGTGTGGCATTAGAACTTTTTTCACAAACATGTTCTCCCTTAGCCTCAGTAGGCTCTACCCTGCCTCTGCATCCCCTTACAATATTTGATAATCCCGTGGTCAAACACACACTTAAGGTTTGGGTTCAATTTAGGAAACTGTTCGGCCTGAATGGTTTCTCAATCTGGAGCCCCATTTTGAACAATTACTTATTTAAGCCATCTTTTATGGATGCAGGCTTTCAGAAGTGGCACCGAGAAGGAGTTAAACGCTTTAAGGATTTGTTGGTGGATGGCACTGTGGCATCGTTTGCATAGCTGAAAGAGAAGTTCAACCTTCATAACTCAGACTTTTTTGTCATCTACAGATACGACACTTTCTTACCACAGAGCTGTCTACTGCTCAAGATCGCGCACAAGTAAACACTGTTGACAATATATTATCTTTTAAACCATCCAAAGCACTTATTTCGAAGTTGTATAAAGTCATATTAGATCTGAAAGGTCCACCGGTTGATAAGTTCAAAGGGGCCTGGGAGGAGGATTTGGGTCTTGCTATATCTGAGGACTCCTGGTCCTCTGCTCTCAAGCTTGTTCATGCGTCTTCCATTTGTGTGCGCCATCTGTTAATTCAATTCAAAGTTGTACACAGAGCGCACAATTCTAGGGCCAGATTGTCCTCAATGTATCATGAAATTAGCCCACTGTGCAATCGATGCAAACTCATGGGGGCCACCCTAGCCCACACGTTTTGGTCCTGTTCACACCTATTGGTATACTGGATGTCAATTTTTAACACACTGTCCCAGGTATTCAATATTAGGTTGGAACCAAACCCTGTATTGGCTCTCTTTGGCATTTTGAAAGATCCTGTACAAGTGAGCGCCAGGATGAAATATTCTCTGGCCTTCACTTTACTCCTAGCACGCAGAGCATTCTTCTCAAGTGGAAGGATCCCAGCCCTCCTGTGCATTCAGAGTGGCTGCAGGATGTCATGTCTTGCCTAAAACTAGAAAAAACTAAGGTTTTCCCTGAAACAGGCATGAGTCCACATGGGGCCGTTTCATGCAGTTATATCCAGCTCTCTGAAAAGAACGTGCTATGACGTGGTTGTATCTTGGTGAATATGGCGAATGGTGTGAATATTACATTCATGCGGTGACGGGTTGGGTGGGTTTACTTTGAGAGTTTCTTTTGTTGTTTTGTTTTGGTACTTGTTTTTGTTCACGTTCTTTAAAAAGAGCTATTTTGCCTGTGAATCATTCTAGTGGGGGATTCACTACAACTTTGTGTCTTGTACAGTTCTTAAGAATTAAATCTGTTACCTGCCAGCTGTAAATGTTTTTTGATTATTTGAAAATTAATCAAAAATATTTTTTAAAAAGGACATAATTTTTGGTCATTTCAAACCCAATTTATTCAAATTTTTCAAATGGGTCACAATTGACAGCTCGCACGCAATATTAGGGGGTGAGAAAAGCATAGGCTTTTGTCACGCAAACATGAAGGAAACATTGTCATCTAAAGCAGTGGTCCCCAACCTTGGCCCGGTCAACGCCTTAAATTTCGACTGCGGACCGGGGGGAGGAGAGGGGAGGGGAGCGAGCTTGCCGTGCACTTCACGGTAGATCCAGAAAAAAGAGTGTGTGTGAGAATGTGACAGAGCCAATATTTTCACCGACAGCACCTTTATTCTTTGCGGCAATACTCGCCTGCCAAAAAATAAAAGTTTCAATGTCGCAATCGAGTGGCCGAGACCGTGCTAAATATTGTGCTGACAATGCTGCGCTATCGTTAGTTTAGCACAGTAACTACAGTTCAACAGCTTTAAATGAAGCAAACGCTGCACATACCAGTTGTCCCAAGTTCTCGCTTCCGCCTTTCGACAAGCCAGGTGAGTGCTCTTGCTTGGCTCTGTTTTTGGCCGTGTTGGATCGCTCCGGGTGACCGCAAGGCGGCCGGCATGATTCATTCCTGCCCCCTGCGTGAGCCGTTGAATGTTCCCGAAGTTGATTGGCTGTGGTGACTCGAAACGCGGAAAATGTAAATTAAAAAATAACTCGAAAGGCGCTTCTCGTGACTGCACGCGTCCATTTGCGCCGCTCTATTCGCAGCCATCGCGTCACCCGACGTGCATTTGCGCCCAGTCACGCGAACTCCATTGACTACAATACAAAACGCTCCGCTTCTTCGTCTCGTTCGGTGCACGCGTACCATTAAACTAAAACATCTCCAAAACATTATTTCGTGTGCAGCCCATGCGGCCTTAAACCAGTTGATCCATGGACCGGTACCGGTCCGCAGACCGGGGGTTGGGGACCACTGATCTAAAGGCTTTGAAACCTGAAATCTATGGAGTGCGTCCACAAAATCTACTTCAATATTGTCATCGCTTCCCCCTTGATGTGTGAGACTCGCGGAATCCCGCCGGCACGCATTTTGCAGCACTTTATACTTGGTGCGGCTTTCCCCTGTAGTCTGCCTATATTCTTCCATACTGGTGGAAGTAAATGGAGTCTACAGCATAGAAACAACACTAGTAGATTCGAATGATCAAAATTCTTCCAAGTTTTTTTTTTTTTTCTTAGTCAGCCAGCAATGTGGAGCAAACTGTGAAACCGTGGTTAGATGCCAAACAGCCCATAGCAAGGGGTTCGGCCCCCTTATTCCTAATGCACTCTCCACAGAACTCTCAGAGGGATATGGCCGTATGCCTTCTCCAAGTCCAAACAACAAATGTAGACTGGTTGGGCAAACTGCCGTGCACTCTGGAGGAACAAGCCAAGAGTGTAGACATGAAATGAAAATTAAAAAAAAAAAAAAAAATAATGGCTCAGTGTTTATATGGCAAAACGCATAGCTGACAACTTATGGAAATCACTGAACACTAACTGCAGGTTAGTGCATTTTAACTGTCCAAAAAAAAAAAAATAATAATAATCTGAGCGGCTACCACTACAAAGTGGTTGTGTTCCCTCAGCTTCCTCCATGCAGGACTCAAAAAGCGGGATCCGTAATAACCTTTTGTTCTGTGAGTGTCTTTACACTAACGAAAATCGTTATACCACAATGTACTTAAGAGTATGAAGTGCTGATGTTTAATGTGTTGTGCAATTAATATTAGTTCTTGAAGCTACTAGCGGCTGCGAACTTCAATACACGAGCTGCTAATCACACTTAGGGTATGTCAGCTGGCTTGCTAACATTGACTTTTAACACAGGACCATACCTGGTCATTTGGGGCTGAAGGTTCTAACTTTTAATAAATTTTGAAAAATGAAAAATATCTTTTTCTCGAAAACACCTACCTGGATCTCTCTTGTTCCTTTAAACATCTCCTTCAAGCCACTGAACACTAGCCGGACCAGGTAGTGAGATGCTTCCCATACATAGTCCTGAAAGACAGAGATAAACTTTTATAAGGAGCAGTTTATATTGCAGGCCTTCCATCATGTTGTTCAATAATATTCTATGCATTATAAAAACCTTTATTATTTTAAAATTCTTAATTGTCATACAAAAATCAGGACAAATTAACACTATAAACAAAAAACTATAAATAAACCAAAAAAGTACTACTCACTACTCAACTGATTTGTATTCCTAGCCCTTTTCTTGCTCGTCATTAGCCATTATGCTTTCAGCTTGCTATTAAATATGCATCTGCTAGGTCAATGTAATTTGTCTGTTAAAAGATAATATTGTTGATCTTACAGCAGCCTCCAGAAACATTCTTATGTCAGAATTAATTTGTTTATTGCAGTGGTTATTATTATGCATTTTGCCTTTGGCAGAAATGGTACAGTAACATTTGGTTGCACACCAATAGGGTTAAAGCCTTCAGATACTCGGTCGCTTCCACTGTGCATTTATTGCAAAAGAGAGATGAGATTTAAGCCTAATTATGACTATTTACTATGTAATTACAATTTTTTCTTATCAACCATGGAGCCCAGTGTTTGTCACATTTGTCACATACAACTCTTTCCAAAAATAACCAGATGAAGCAACTAGGAAAAATGATGCAAAAATCATCTTCAATGACACACCTGAGAGTGGGGTGATAATAGATAGCACGACTATTTGCTCCCATCTTCACTGGAAATGAATCCACCTTCGGTGCAACTGATTTGATAATATTTGATTATACTGAAAAATGAGTGATGACTTCAAAGAAAGCATTTATGCCCATTCAGTACTAAAAACAGCAGCGTGGTTTCACATGTCTGTTTGTTCCCATCCACTCTATGAGTCCCAGATAGAATCAAGCAGCATTATAGCATCTGCATTATAAAGCATGTGTGAATACTGTTATGTGGCTGTTATTGTAAATCTGCTGTGTCAAGAGTAAAGTGACCTGACTAAAATATACTGAAGCGCGGTCATTAGTCTGATTAATGTGCAGAGGTAGAAGGAGGGCATCACACCTTCTAG
The DNA here is from genome assembly GCF_059441005.1 of Hippichthys cyanospilos. Lineage (NCBI taxonomy): Eukaryota > Metazoa > Chordata > Actinopteri > Syngnathiformes > Syngnathidae > Hippichthys > Hippichthys cyanospilos. Next base: position 21,875,015 of record NC_142378.1, read on the forward strand.
CGAGTATGTACGTTAAGCAAAGTGCCCCAAATACAGTGAAAAAGATCCTGTGCAGAGACTGTGCTATAAATCTGGGTGCAACGTGAGGTAACCCTACCCCACCCCCTACACTACTATCCCATAACCTCCCTCACTACATTACCTTTGGGAATTCATCAATCTCCTTCAGGCGCTTCTCGATCTGGAGCCTTCCTCCGTAGCGCGTAACCCCATATACCAAGGTCATCACAGTCTGCTTGACCACTTTCCTGCTGATGAAGCCCTCTAAGACCTGAGCAATCCTCAGGCCATTTTCAGCATCACAGGCTCGGAACCCCTCTACCTGAAAAATAAAAAGGTTACGAGAGTAATGCGTTCCACGGTTAAGATCGGAACGCGAATTCGCCGCATGGCGGGCAATACAAACCTATGTTAAATAGCAAATGCGTGTAAAACCCCAGAAAAAACATCAAAATTGAATATACATATTAAAAGTTAGTATCAAAATAGTAAAGTAAGTGCTATGTATATATACCGCATTTTCCGCACTATAAGGTGCACTGGATTATAAGGCGCACCCTCAATTAATGACAATAACAACTCGAATAATAACTCTAAACTCTCAATAGCATAATAACTCAGTCAATATGACCAAACTTGTTTAAATGTAAACACACAAAAGAAACAGGTAAATGTTACTTTATCGGTTCATTCCCAAACTACGAATCCCAATCTCAATATAGATCCATATTTAAGGCGCACTATCAGCTTTTAAAAAAAAATAAGGCGTTTAGATGCACCTTATAGTGCGGAAATTACAGTAATTTACATGCATACAATTGAATAACCTCATAAATGAAAAAATAAAGAAAGGACTTATTTACCTTTGAGTGATTAACGAGGTTGTTTTGGCCATATTCCCTAGTGTGGATAGCCTAGACTAGGCTTCATATTTCTTGATTATCTCCACCTTTGTTTCCGTAAAAATCATCTTCTTAGTTCTCTCTTTAATATCACGAGCAATCTTGGGACATATGGCTAACCCATTTAAGTTTGTATTAAGCAGTAAAATGCACAATAAATACGCTATTTTGAACACTCAAGACGAGATCCAGTCTTTAGCATGCAGCCATTTTGACCGAGACGCCGACTAATAGCACACCATCATTGTAGTGACGTAGGCGGTGACGCGTGTATAGACACATCCAACATGGCGGCCACACACACACACTGACCGCCATGTTGAATGTGTCTTAAGCTGAAAGAAATGGCGTAAAGAGGGGACAAAAAAACGTAGCGGTCCACGTCGTAAGATGAAAAAAAACGCAAGGCAGTGACATTGTTAACACGGGATCCACTGTAAGTGTCATTACAGGCAGGGGTGCACATATTTCTTTTTTTGTGAGTTATTCACATGAGTACCAGGACGTAGTGTTTGGTACTCATCCTTTCTTTCTTAAAAAGGTTTGCCTCAATGTCATTGTTCATGTCGCTCCAAGATTAAGTGCACTATCTGTGTGCATGCAGCAACGTCGCGTTATTCAAACCCGTATACACAAAAGGTCTCATCAATTATGGTTTGAGCGGTTCATTTGGGACATAGTTTGATTAGTGCAAGGAAGTCAGAGGTAATCCCACATCACTATAACGTGACAACAAATACATTGCTGTAGTAGGTTATACTTGTAATGCCCTAACTAGTAGATGAGGTTATTGTGAAAAAACACATCATATGAACATAGCATGTATTTAATAAATAAAAATAGTCACTAAAAATAAATAAAATGCCTTTTTAATCATTCTTTTTGCTGTAGTAGATCATACTTGTAATGCCCTAACTACTGCGGGTGAGTTATTGTGAAAAAACACTTTATATGGACATGGCATGTATTTAATAACTGAAAATATTCATTGAAAATCATTAAAATGTTTTATTTAACCATTCTTTTTGCTGTAGTAGGTCATACTTGTAATGCCTAAACTACAACAGGTGAGGTTATTGTGAAAAAACACTTTGTATGGACACAGTATATATTAAATAAGTAAAAAAAATAACTAAAAATCAATAAAATGACTTTTTATCTTTCTTTTTTCTGTAGTAGATCAAATTTGAAATGACCTAGCTACTACAGGTGAGGTTATTGCGAAAAACACTTCATATGGACATAGTATGTATTTAATAACTGAAAATATTCATATTCAAATATATATTATATATATATATATATATATATATATATATATATATATATATATATATATATATATATATATATATTCAAATATATCAATACAATGACTTTTTACCATTCTTTTTGCTGTAATGATTCATTCTTTGAATGTGCTAATTACTACAGGATAGATTTTCTGATACAAAACCTTATAAATTCATTGTAATGTACTACCAAAAGTTTTTTCCTCCAAAACTACACTGATATATAATGTTCATGAAAACAAAAATGCGCGATGGTAAGATTTCCAAATTCATTGGAGCACCTTGTGTCGGGAATCAGGTTGGAATCCTTCCCTAAAAACATTTTACACTAATCTCACCTGTAGTAGTTGGGGCATTACAAGTATGACCTACTACAGCAAAATGAATGGTAAAAAGTCATTTTATTCACTTACTAAATACATACCATCTCCATATATCGTGTTTTTTTTCACAATAACCTCACCTTTAGTCAACTTGTGTCAAATGCACTGATTTTGTCTGCATGCTGAGCATATGGGCGGTAACTATTGCGTCACATTAATGTGTGTACGGCACAATTTGGAGCCACTTCAGAAACAAAGGAAAAAAGGCTCGGTTGCCATCAACAGGTATGGTACGCAAATGAAGCACGGGCAAGATACACATCAGTGATTTCTTCCGCACATGCGGACCGGCGTACCAGTTCTGTGCACCTATGATTATATGCACTCACTCACTCGCTCGCTCAACTCATTCACTCACTTACTCAATCTGCTAGCTTGTATCTCACAAGCATGGGACGGTTGTGGCATTCTCTTTTTCGACAACCGAAAACTTCCCACACAGCCAACTTTGTTTGGATGGGGGAAAGGTTCGATCGATTGGCCCTGTTGACCCCACCGTCCAACTTACTTGACTGTGCTTGAGTTCTACATCGATACACTCTGTGAAAGTAGCAAAGTCTGTCAGGCTAGCGGGCAATCAAGACAAAGCAATGCATACATGGCTTACACCATTAATTGGCTCTGGCTTTTGCGTGGCTAAACAATGAGATGCTGCTATGGGTGGGACAATGCTGGCACAAGATTACTCAATCAAACAAGTGCCAGGATACATTAGGCATAATCCATTCATTCATTTTTTAGAGCCGCTTATCCTTATCCCTGATGTCTTCGGGCAGTAGGCGGGGGACACTGGTTGCCAGCCAATCGCATATATTAGGCATAATGATGGAGTTTAACAGCCATAAGATTAATTAAAAAATAAAATAAAAAGGCTGATACCGAAATGCATCAATATGGCGAATATCGGCCCAGCCGATAATCAATCTATCCCTAATACATGATGGAATTTTAAGGAAAATTCTATATACTGGAATAGGGAGTTTATTTTATTTTTTAATGAACTGTCAATTATTTTGTGCGGGAAAATTTGTGGAGAAAAGTACTAGTGGCATTGGTACTTGAGATTGGTGATTACAAGAGATGAATACTCATAGTGGTTGAGTTGACTGATTTAAAAAACGTAAATTTGAAAATCCAAATAATTATTGATGTATATTGTTAGATGAGCTATAAAGTTTTTTTAGTTTGGAAAAATGGGCTTTGTCTATTGTAAACGCATGCAGAGATTTGCTGCTTCCAATATACGCCTGGCATCCAAGCCTGATGACTTACATGTTAGTGAATTTATTTTAATATTTTCCTTACACTTTTATACACCGTATTTTTCGGACTATAAATCGCAACTTTTTCCCTCATGATTTGAACCCTGCGGCTTATAGTCCAGTGCGGCTTATCTGTGTTTTTGGGAAGGGTTTTTTTCTTTTGCTAGCCACCAACAAGCATGATGCAATGTGTGTATCAGTTTGAGGTGTCAATTTATGGAAAAACTATGAAATAGAACTGAAAATATTTGAATCAACGGCTGTTATTATAAAGAGTTTTAAAAAAAATATATTAAAAATATATATATGTATGTCTAAATTGAATAAGAGAATCTATAAAATTTGGGGTAATATGTGATGTGTAAATTTTATATACAGTACATAGTATAAATGATTTTATTTATGTATTTATGATTGCATATATGAATTATGTGGAATGTGCTTTTATGTTCACTAAAATAATGTATCAAACAAAGGCAGACAAACAAAGATGCGATTGAAGTATTGATTTCAGTTATGAACTGCTATTTAACTAACAGTATTTTGCAAGTGTTGAAAATATCCATCAATTTTCTATAAATATGTTGGGACTAAACATGCAGGCCTTTTCAGTCTGTTAAAGAGAGGATGTTGGCAGACAATTACAAAAAAAATTAAATGACTAAAAAAAACATCTTTTTGCATAAAGATCTGATGTTATTACCTGCGGTTTATAGTCCAGTGCGACTTATCCGTGACAAAAATCATTTTTTTGCTCATATTTTGCTGCTGCGGTTTATATGACGGCTTATAGTCCGGAAAAAACGGTATTTATATTTTCCCTTCCTCATACTATAAAATTCATTGTTTTCTCTAGCATATTTATTCAGTAGCATGGACAGGCATGCAGGGCTTAACGTGCTTGACGACCATCCTCCCTTGATGTGTGAATCGCTTGCATCATGCAAATGAGTGCAGCACTCCAATACTGAGCAACATGGATACATCAAGGCAGGCTCTACACAAATTTTTGCACTGGCGCTGCTACCTTTTTCAGTTTGCCCAAGCCCGCATTGGTTCTCTAAGGGCAATCCGGCTACCTTCCACACTCCAAAACCATGCATGGCAGGTGATTTGGACAGACTAAATAGTCCTTCTGTGTGATTGGGTGCGTGAACAGTTGTGTCCCTCTGTGCCCTGCAATTGGCTGGCAACCAGTTAAATCATGGTGTCCCCCACCTACTGCCCAAAGTCAGCTGGGATTCAGCCTGCGACCCTTGTGAGGGAGGATAAGCGGCTATTGAAGATGGATAGTTCAAGGTTATAAGAATGATATAAATCAGTCATTTATGTTTTTATTTTGATTTATTGACATAGCCACTCGAATGGACGATGGATGCCAAGTTTTTTGCTTAGGTCAGGGGTGGGCAAACCTTTTGGCTCAGGGGCCACATTGACTTTTAAAATTTGAAAGCTGGGCTAGGACAGCAACAAGATATAATACTGTACATATAAAAAAAAGCTGCATATGTCAACAGTATATATTAAACATAAACATAGCTTAAGTATTAATGTAATAACATATACTTTTTTATTGAGAACAGTGTTGTTGATCACCCTTTATAGCCAGTGCATCAAAGCCTAGAGGTAATCCTGGTGTGGCAATTCTCAGAACAGATCTGAGGAGTTCATCACTCATAACACTGAAAGTCAATCTGTGTCATTCTGCTCTGGAAAATTGTCAGTATTTTCAAGTAGCAAAAAGGAAATAGTCTCCTGTTTGAGCTCTCCGACATGTTGATATACTTTTCCTAAACTTAACCAACGGACATTAGAATGGTACAGTAACGTGGTGTGACCAGTGTTAGTTTCTTCGAGAAAAAGAATAAACTGGTGATGGCGAAGCCCCCTCGCTTGATTACCATTCACAGGTTTTGCAATGTGGTCAGCCTGCAACACGGTTTTACACAGTGCTTCCTAGTGAATTATGCAGTGTAGGAGCATTACCTCTTGAGCATTCTGACGTTTTTCCGGTCAGATTTATCCATCTGTGGTAACGTTGACAAGCGTATTCCAAGGTAATTTGTAGTATGACCGTTGATTCGCTGTTAAATAAGTCCTCTCCATGTGTTTTTCCTTTCAGAGATTCCATAACCAAAAAGTCCTCCATTATTTCGAAATGAGCAGTGTCCTTTATATCAGTCACTGCTTTCGTCCAGTGTCAAAGTATATAATGAAAATGATGCCGCTTTATTTTCCAGCTTGCTAGTTATGTGTTCGTCAATTATTTCAATCCGTCAAGTCACTGACCTGCATGCAAAGTTATTTTTTTCAAATTTGTTCTTCCTCTCAGGACATTAACTACTTACAACGCTGAAGTTGGCTTCACAGCGTGCTCCTGAGAATGCGGCTTTACATTCCACCTTAAAAGCCTGCAAGTGCGCCTTCTTGCCTTTAGATGGTATTGTTTCCCAAAGGTTTGCATAACAGAAGTCTATGCTTTTCTCGCTCTTGTGTCATTATCAAAACAGAATAGGAACGTTCTTCTGCTCTGCTTCTCTCCTGTTTCATGACCTTCAACTTGCTAGCTGACAATAGAGACCCATTTTGGAAAATCCGATTGGTAAAAATTGAAATAAATTGAATTTGAAGTCACACAAAATGACATCACTCCATTCTCAGTCAAGGTGATGCTGGCCATCTTTGTCAGTCTCCCATCAGCACCAGAGTAAAACGGTGTTGAGTTTCTCACCTGATTCTAAATCTACACATTGCTAGCTGTCAAATGAGATCCATTTTGGAAAATCCGGTTCACAAAATTTGAAATAAATGGAGTTTGAAATCACACAAAATGACCTGAAACCACTCTCTCAAGGTGATGCTGGCCATGTTTGACTGTCTCCCATAAGCCCCAGAGTAAAATGGAGTTCAGTTTCCCACGTGATTCACATTCTACACCTTGCTACCTGTCAAACGAGACCCATTTCGGAAAATCCGATTAGCAAAATTTGAAATAAATGGAGTTTGAAGTTACACATAATTACAATACAGTAATCCCTCGTTTATCGCGGGGGTTACGTTCCAAAAATAACCCGTGCAAAGTGAAATCCGTAAAGTAGCCAGCTTTACTTTTTTTTTATCATTTTACAATGCAATACTAAACTATAGAATAAAACCGAAAATCAAAACCTGTTTTAAAGCCCCAAATTTGTTTAAAACAATCATTTTAATATAGTAATACAAAGTTGGAAACATTGTCACTCGCGTATTTCACAGTCCCAGCTATGCCTCTTCTTCCTGAACCTGCACATTGTTATGAGTAGTTGTTTAAGCTCTTTCTTTTTCTGAGCAAGAAGATTTTTATAAACGAATATGCCCGGACATGGAATCAAAATGAAGCCTCTTATATCATAACAATACACTTGAAATTTCAATGTATTCCAAAAGAAATCTAAAAAAAAGTCAGATTTCCAAAGCTGTGCATTTCTCTGTTGCTGTCTGTGTGCTTACATTAGTGTGTGCGTTTCCTCTTGGCATGCCTACGAGTCACGTGATTGGCTCACAGAGACCAAGCTGTCAATCAATGTGCTTGCTAGCACGTTAGTAAAGTGTAAGCTGAGCTGAGCGCAGGAGAGACGAAAGTAAGCTTTTAGATCCTCTTGCGTTTTGTAATACATTGACAAGTGAAAAACCAATACACTACAGCGTCAATATTTTATTTCGAGACAAGAGTAAAGCCCCTGAGCCAATCAAACAGAGCACAATGTGCTGTAAAAAATATCCAAACTGTAAAAAATCCGTGAAGCAGCGAACCCGTGAAAGATGAACCGCGATAGAGCGAGGGATTACTTTACTCCATTCTCACTCAAGGTGATGCTGGCCATGTTTGGCAGCCTCCCATCAGCACCAGTGTAAAATGGCATTGGGTTTTCTCACCTGTTTTACATTCTACACCTTGCTAGCTGTTAAATGAGACCAGATTTAGAAAATCTGATTAGCAAAAATTGAAATAAATTGAGTTTGATATCACACAAAATTACATGAATCCATTCTCACTCAAGGTGATGCTGGCCACCTTTGGCTTGACGATCGAGTGTAAGGAGAATGTGGCCGCGGAAGACCCCTCTTCAACAGCTTGCCCAAACAGTCAACATCCGAGGTCACCATGTGGCAAGATGATCTCTTAAACAGCTTGCTGAAACATTCGAACGTCTGGGGTCACCAATGCGACGAAGAAACCACATGTTGCTGTGCTAGTGTACGTCTTTACTCTTCCCATGCCATCACAAAATTGTACCGGATTAAAAAGACGAACAGGTGGGATCCAGACCACGGGCCGTAGTTTGTCCATGTCTGGCTTAGGTGTTGTAAACATGAGTGACGAGATGGATCATACATTGTAAATAAGTAAAATCTCAATGCAATTTAACCCGCAACATCCTTCTTAATAGATGTTACGTTTTATAGATTGATAAAAAGCCCACATTGTTAAGATATGGGCAGTTATTAACATTTAATACTTTGATGGATTTGTTCTGAGTTTGAAATGTCCACCTGCATATGACTGCACTAAATTATCGAGTAGCACTAATGATGGAGACTTTTGCAGTTCTATAAAAAGATTTGTGGTTTCTTAGCATTCTTGATTCGTGACTGAACATAGTTTTTTAATGGCAATGCGTTGATGTTGGTAGCTTGGTAATGTCAATCTGTCCATTGGTCGATTGATACTTTCACCAATGCACACTGAAAAGGTAGACACATTTACGGGCGAGGTCAAGGTGTCAACTCAATGGGATCGCTCAGTTTTGGCCGAGTGCCGCTAGATTACGACAAAATATACACGGTGGAGATGACAAAGTCTAGACTGGGCACGAACTCCCTCAATTTCACTCTGACGGTTTTTGCAAGCCATCGGCAGTACATGCAGACAGGTTTTTCTCGTTACGAGTGCATCGAGGGTGTTCGCCGATCGCCAGGATCCCACCGGCAGATTTGGGAGGCGCGTTGGACGTGGAGGAAGCGAGGACCTGTGGAGCAGCGAGCGGCCCGTGGAATACTTGGGTGCATGGCAAACGGAGCCCGCCGGCAAAGAGCCCGCTGACGAAAATACGCCCGGCTCCTGGTCGTAATCTAGCCTTAGCTTCGTGCTAGGGCCCCATCCCTGAATCATGTCGCCGCTGTAGTTCACCTCCGATCCATTCACTTAACAACCACCTGCGCCCGGACTACAACGACATTCTTAGAGAAACTGGTCAACTTCACCGCCTTCTACATAGTGGCTCAGGTTGTATGTTCAATTACAGAAAAGTCTTTAAAACATCCACCATCTCCATCCCTTCTACTCGCTCCTTTGAACATCTCACTTTCAAACTCTCTGGTCCCACTACTCTGGTCACTGCTGTAATCTATCCAGCTCTCTCCAATTGCCTCACCACGTTAAATCCTGGATGCAGACAAACTTCCTTAAACTCAACTATGACAAATCAGATCTAATTATCATCGTCCCCAAATCCAGCAGCAAAACCGCAGACATTTCAACTTTGACAACTTTTCACTGTCTCCATCCCTCCACAGTCACAATCTTGGAGTTATCTTTGACAATAACCTCTCCTTTTTACACCATATAAATCAAATCACCAGAATTGCCTTCTTTCATCTCAAGAACATAGCACGACTCCGTCCATCACTTTCCTTCTCTGCCGCTGAAACCCTAATTCACTCCATCACTTCAAGAATTGACTACTACAACAGCATCCTCTACGGAACACCATCCATAACTCTAAATAAACTACAGTACGTCCAAAACTCTGCTGCACGTTTGCTTACCTACACTTACACCCGTGATCACATCACTCCTGTCCTCCAAAACCTCCAATGGCTTCCAGTTCCACAGCGTGTTCAATTCAAAATCCTCCTCCTCACGCACAAAGCCCGCCATAACCAGGCCCCTTCCTACCTGACTTACCTGCTCCATCGCCAAACACATCCGTGACTGTGCTTTTCTGCGCACCTTCAAATCATTGATAAAAATACCACTTTTTAAAATTGCTTTTATTGTTTAGCTTAGTCTATGTTATGTTATGTTAATGTTTAATGTGTACTTTGTTTTGCTAATCGATGTTCTCTCCTTATGTAAAGTGACTTTGAGTATCTTGAGAAGCGCTT
>NC_142378.1:21890000-21955000 GCF_059441005.1 Hippichthys cyanospilos
CAATGTTCAAGAAACGTCATAGTCTGCCGCTTGATAGTAAACCTGGGATTTTTTGTTTTCTTTTTTTCTCATCATTTTCAGATCTAACAGTTGAGTTAATAGTTTCAAAAAGAAAAGAATGCTGTCCCTAACTACATGATGAGACCTAAAATTGAGCAGAATTGGACTTTACATTAATGCAAGTCTATTTTGTGTGTTGGAAAACTGAAAACAAAGAAGCCTTTTGTTTTGAAAAGTCCACTCATAACTAACCATTGCAATTTACTGTCAAGTCTCGCAATAAAATGTTACAAAAGCCTTAAGAGCGGTCTCAGTTAATAGTGGCTTTTCAAAATGCAGCTGAAAACATGAATGGCGGTAAAAATCTAAATGTTGTGGCTAAGGCCTAGATTCATGTTATGGTTCCATTAAAAAAAAAAGATGGACAGAAAACACTGATGGTACCTGGTGCACGGGAAAATGTGAGATGAACTGCGATGGGTCTGAAGTTCTCACGGCGTTAGTGATCTCCATGCAGCAGGCTAGCGTTTGCCATGGCTCATCTGAATTCATCCACCATTTCTTACCCTGAGGAGACATACACAAGTATGAGGCACAGTACCCTCAATACAAATTTTATATTATATTTATAAACTAACATCCAAAACATTTCTTTGGTTTTAATAGTTCAGAAGTACACAAATCTTTACATTAATAACAGGAATCAATTCTTGATAAAATATGAATGCAGGATGAAAAAGACTACACTTGATTATACATTCATTTTTGGAATTTTACTATGCAAAAAAAAAAAATTGACATAGGCTGAAAAAAACTATTTGTAATGTCTTATTTTGTACATCCCAGAGTTCTACTTCTAAGGAATGTGAAGTAAAAAGCAATTTCAATATACGCACATTCATAGGGTTGTCAGCAGAGTCCAGAATGTCCTCCATGATGTAGTTGGCATAATCCAGTCTTCCTTGCAACGAGCTCTTCTTTTTCAAGCCTGTCAGATTGACTAGGTGAATCTTGAGCCAGTCTAGACCCTTTGGCCCAAGTGGTTTCCCCTCTGCAAACAACAAGATGGAGCGGGTCACGTCGCTTCCCAGGTGATTGAAGTATGGAGGACAAGGATACGTGCGTCCCCTGAAATCCATGTTATGTGGGAACCAGAAGACCTTGTCCCTGATGTTGTTGGCGATAGATAGTTTATAAAGAGCGTCCATACGCAAGCTGTGCATCTCGTTGCATTTCTTTCTGGCGTTTATCACCTCTCGTTTCATGTGAGCCTTCTCACTTGCAGTGTAAGAAGGGTCTTGCATGTTGAAGAAAGGAATTTGGGGTGCCTCTGACATGGGAGGAGGAATGTCTAGTTTTTCGTCACCCTGATCATTAAAGATGGAGATGATTATGTCCAAAACAGGTTTGTTTATCTTCCAGGCACAGTTACCCAACTGGTTGAGGGAGTCCAGGACAGGGTCAAGGTTCTGGCATCTCTCCAACAACTCATTGTGCTGATTCGCCCCATACATGCTGCGCATCAGCTTGGCAGGGGTCAGCAGGTACGCACCAAACCTGGCCGAGGTCCAGGGAATGGGAGGACAGTGCATGGGCATCACGAAGGAGTCAAAGGTCAATTTAGTTTCCACAGCCTCCTGCTGCATCTGAGTCAGAATGGGGTGGGGCTTAATGAAACCCACCTGAGGGGAGACAGCAAAGTTAATGAAATCCATTTACAGAGCATGTAAGGAAGCTTCAAATCATGCAACCGTCCTTAAAGTAGCAGTCAATTCCATCAAACTGATGAAATTCCGGTATCTCCATTGATGTGTAGAGGTGTCCCATGTATTCTAAGCACATTTAACTTATTGAGTAGGGATGAGACAACATATTGTACAAGGTAAGAATGGCATGAAATTTCTTGTCCCTGCATAAGATCTGTTTTTTTTTGGTTATTTTTTTTGGCTTGCAGTGCCAAATTTGCATTGGAAAACACAGAATAATGTTCTGCTTGATAATGCGATTCATGAAAGCAAACCCGCCAGCGCGCTGAGAAGGCCGACTGTACCAACATTTGTACCAAACAAATAATATATGGAAACACATTTGTATGCTTTGGATGCTTTTACTTTGAAATTATTCCAGTTAGCATTTCATGACGTCACAGCTCACTTGACACACCTTTCTACTGCACTACACCGTTGTTTCTGAGTCCTGACTCCCAATATAAAGAGCTATGTGACAAGTGGCTGTGTGGAATTTTCTAAATAAATAAAAATGGAATAAGCACCGCATGGCATTTTGCGGAGCTCATTCCATTTTTAAATGGATCCATTTTATTATATGCAGTGCCCCTTGGAAAAAAAGGTTTCCTTTCAAATATGACCTACAGTGGTACCTCGGTACTCGACCGCCTCTATACTCGACCAAATCGGTGCTCGACCAAAAAATTCAAGTAGATAATGCATCGGACCTCGAACAGATTTTCGGTTCTCGACTAGCCGAGCCGAGCCGAGCCGACCCGAACGCGCTCCTCGGCCCTTCTCGGCCAGCGGGTAAGCGCCAGTTCAACTCAGACCCCCAGCGGAGTAAGACGTTTGTTCGAGTATTTCTTCCCGGATTTAAACTTTTTCGTGTTGCTCTAGCCCTTAATAATGGATCCAAAGAAAGACAGTGATAAGGGGAAGGCAAACAGGAAAACAATGAGGACCACTATTGAACCGAAGAAGGAAATTATAGCAAAATATGAACGTGGTGTACGAGTGTCCGACCTCGCGTCGCAGTTAGCTAGCGTCATCATGGAAGGAGTAACTCCCTCTCGTCCTCCCCACATCCATTCCTGTATGCCAGTAAGTAAATTATACAAAATGGTTTATAATGCTTTATTTATCTTTATCTTTATCATGTACTGCTTGTGCACATTTACTTGTGCACACATACTTTCCATTATTTTTTATGGGAAAATTGGTTTCGGTGTTCGAACAAATCGGTGCTCGACCACCACCTCAGAACGGATTATGGTCGAGTACCGAGGTACCACTGTATTCTGCTGACAACATTACTTTTCACACCAATAATCTTCCATCTGCTCTATTGATGTTGAGATTTTGGGGTGCTAATTTTTTATTTGTTTGAGTCTCGGAAATTTGACCTGCCCCCGAAAAATTGATCGATATTTATAATTGAAGCTTGACACCCAATCAAAGAAGAGTGTTTTCTGAGTAAGACAAAATGGAAGAAGTGTGAAGAATGTTGAGCAATGAAGTTATACAGATTTACTGAAAGTTGTATTTTCACACTATCACACTTCTTTCATTTTGTCTTACTCAGAAAACCCTTTTCTTTGATTGGGTGTCAAGCTTCAATTATAAACATCGATCAATTTTTCGGGGGCAGGTCAAATTTCCGAGACTCAAACAAATAAAAAATTAGCACCCCAAAATCTCAACATCAATAGAGCAGATGGAAGATTATTGGTGTGAAAAGTGGGTATCAAGTTTCAGTTGCATTTACCCCTCTGTGAGCAGTCACCTTATAGTGGTGGAGGGGTTAGTGCTTCCCAATGATCCTAGGTGCTAAGTTGTCTGGGGCTTTACGCCCCTGGCAGGGTCACCCATGGCAAACAGGTCCTAAGTGAGGGACCAGACTAAACATGGTCCATCGACCCCTAATGACAAGTAAAATAAATTTTATACGTGAAAATAGTTTTATCACTTTACGTTACAGATAAAATATTAATTTTTCACTGCTGAAAATCGCAAGATAAGTATCCTTTTAATCTTGCACTTTATGTTGAAAGCACCCAGGAAAAAATCAATTATTAAAATGGGTAAGAAAACTGTGCCAAGCAAAACATGCACACGTTATGGCTGTACCACTGATGGGACAGCCACAAAACTGATTTACACTTGCAAACTTTTTTCGGACTATGGCATTACAATTAATACATTTTTAAATAGCAAACTAACAGCAAATAATTCTAATATATAAAATAAGGCCAATGTTGTGTTGCACGACTCAGACTGTCATACTGTGTCGTCAAGTCATTAGGTAGCTCCCCTGATGAGTTAACCTCCAAAGAGAGTGACAGCGAAGATGGACAGAAGAGTCACAGCAAAGGCAGTGATGGCAAAAACTGCCTCGTAAGCTCAAGGTGAAAGCTAAGTTATCTACTAGTCGTGCATCAAGTCCCTCAACTCTTTTCTCGCACTTTCCCATGAAACAGTCACTTCATCCTTCTGCAGAGCCTAGTGGCAGTAAATCAGGAGGTCAATTAAAAAGGAGAAGAAAAGGGATTAGCCTGGATACTGTGTGCAGGAGTGGAAGCGCTTTTATAATTCACCCTGACGTTCTGCATAATAGGGTGCATAGGGTGCCACTGACTTAAAAATGACAAAACGAAAAACAAAATCAAGTGCATTCGGATGCTTCCAGTAATTATTAGTAAGGTTGAATTGATATGGATTCTTTGACCCCCACCCCCACCAAAAAAAAAACAAAAAAACAAAGAACAGATTAAAGGGTTGTTGCTGAAAAAAAGTAAAAACACTTTTCAAAGTCCGTCCTGGTACCGGCTTTCAGCAAATGCCAGAGGTTAACTGAAAATGTTGATACAAAAATAACTTCTTTTTTTAGAATTCCCAGAATCAATTTAAATGATTAAATTTAAAGACATCAATTTCATCATATGTTTATGTTACCGATAATTAAATGTGTGCCATATTTAACATATATTTGTAGCTGTCTCAGGCAAAAGGGTCCTAATAGGTCAAAAAATTATAATTGAGGTATTCCCCTCTGTGAGCCGTCACCTTATTGTGGTGGAGAGGTTTGCGTGTTCCAGTGATCCTAGGGCTTTATGCCTCTGGGAGGGTCACCCATAGCAAAAAGGTCCTAGGTGAGGTTCCAGACTAAACACAGCTCGGAAGACCCCAAATGATGATAAAAATAAATGGGCTCACGTTTCCCTCGCCCGGACGCGGGTCTCCGGGTCCCCCCTTTGGAGCCAGGCCTGGAGGTGGGTCTCGTTGGCGAGCGCCTAATGGCCGGGTCTGCACCCATGGGGCCCGGCCGGGCTCAGCCCATAGAGACGACGTGGGTCCCCCCTCACAAGGCTCACCACCTGTGGGAGGGGCCATATGGGTCGGGTGCAAAGAGAGCTGGGCAGTGGCCAAAGGTGAGGACCTTGGCGCACCGATCCCCGGCTACAGAAGCTAGCTCTTGGGACATGGTATGTCACCTTTCACGCGGAGAAGGAGCCTGAGCTGGTGTGTGAGGGCGAGAAGTTCCGACTAGATATAGTCGGACTTGCCTCCAAACACATCGGGCTCTGGTACCAGTCCTCTCGAGAGGGGTTGGACTCTCTTCCACTGTGGAGTTGCCCAAAACATATCGTAAAGGGTCTGCTGGGAACGTCTGTCAGAGTCCCCTGTCAGAGTCCCCTGTCAGAAAGAGTTTCAACTCCCACCTCCGGCAGAGTTTCTCCCACGTCCCAGAGGAGGCGGGGGACATTGAGTCCAAGTGGACCATGTTTCGCGCCTCCATTGTCGAGGCGGCTGATCGGAGTTGTGGCTGTAAGGTGGTTGGTGCCTGTTGTGGCGGCAATCCCCGAACCCGCTGGATGCTGTCAAGCTGAAGAAGGAGTCCTATTGGGCCTTTTTGGCTTGTGGGACTCCAGAGGCAGCTGACAGGTACCGGCTGGCCAAGCAAAGTGCGGCTTCGGCAAGGAAAAAACTCGGGTATGGGGGGAATTCGGTGAGGCCATGGAAAGCAACTTCTGGACGGCTTCGAAGAAATTCTGGTCCACCATCCGGCGTCCATCCGGAGGGGGGAAGCAGTGCACCATTGACACTGTGTACAGTGGAGATGGGGCACTCCTGACCTCAACTCAGGACATTGTGAACCGGTGGGCAAGATACTTCGAAGACCTCCTCAATCCCACCGACACGTTTTCCTCTGAGGAAGCAGAGCCTTCAGACGCCGTGGTGCGTTCTCCCATCTCTGGGACTGAGATCACTAAGGTGGTCAAAAAACTCCTTGGTGGCAAGGCCCCGGGTGTGGATGAGATCTGCCCGAAGTTCCTGAAGGCTCTGGATGCTGTAGGGCTGTCTTGGCTGACACGCCTCTGCAACATCGCGTGGACATCGGGGACGGTGCCCCTGGATTGGTACACTGGGGAGGTGGTCCCCCTTTATAAGAAGGGGGACCGGAGGGTGTGTTCCAACTACAGAGGAATCACACTCCTCAACCTCTCCGGTAAGGTCTATTCCGGGGTGCTGGAGAGGAGTGTCCGTCAGGAAGTCGAGTCTCAGATTCAGGAGGAGCAGTGTGGTTTTCGTCCTGGCCGTGGAACAGTGGACCAGGTCTACACCCTCAGCAAGGTCCTCGAGAGTGCATGGGAGTTTGCCCAACCAGTCTACATGTGTTTTGTGGACTTGGAGAAGGCGTTCGACTGTGTCCCTTGGGGATCTCTGTGGGGGGTGCTTCAGGAGTATGGGGTACCGGACGCCCTGATACAGGCTGTTCGGTCCCTGTATGACCGATGTTAGAGCGTGGTCCGCATCGTCAAATTTGTTTCCAGTGAGGGTTGGACTCCGCCAAGGCTGCCCTTTGTCACCGATTCTGTTCATTACCTTTGACAGAATATCTAGGCACAGCCGAAGCGTTGAGGGTGTCCGGTTTGGGAGCCTCAGCATTGCATTTTTGCTTTTTGCAGATGATGTGGTGCTGTTGGCTTCTTCAGGTCGTGACCTCCAACTCTCACTGGAACGAAGATCAGCACCTCCAAATCTTAGAGCAAGGTCCTCAGTCGGAAAAGGGTGGGATGCCCTCTCCGGGTCGGGGATGAGGTCCTGCCCCAAGTGGAGTTCAAGTATCTCGGGTTCTTGTTCACGAGTGAGGGTAGGATGGAGCGTGAGATCGACAGACGGATCGGTGCAGCGTCTGCTGTCATGCTGGCTCTGCACCGTTCTGTCGTGGTGAAGAAAGAGCTGAGCCGAAAGGCGAAGCTCTCTGTTTACCACTCAATCTACGTTCCTGCCCTCACCTATGGCCACGAACTGTGGGTCGTGACCGAAAGAACAAGATCCCGGATACAAGCGGCCGAAATGAGTTTCCTCTGCAGGGTGTCCGGGCTCTCCCTTAGAGATAGGGTGAGAAGCTGTGTGGAGCCGGATGTGAGCAGAGACCAACCTGCAGAATTTATTTATTTATTTTCTTAAACAAGAACTTTTCTCAAACTAAAACATATCACCGGCAATTTCCTGCTCTTTAATCCATAATAGAAGAAGCCTCTCCATTTTGTTGTCGACCGAGGTCCGTCCCCCGGCAAGGAAAGTCTTGCCCTTAGAAGATTGCCGAGCGGTTCCGTCCATACTCACGAGCAAGGTTAACTATGCACGCGCCTCCTTCGTATTTTTTTTTATTATCTCCTGCTTAGTTTCTATTGTCATCATCCTCTTACTTCTTCCTTTACCGCCACTTACAATTTTAGAAGCCATGTCTAACAGATAAAGTTTGCAAAGTCTTCACAACATTCCTTCCTTCCGTTTTTGACTCATTTTCTCTCCTTCCTTCCGTCCCGACCAGCTGTGCCATCAAGCAAGATAAAGGCGTTTGGCCAATAGCATATCGGCATTTCTGTGATTGACGTGACGCCGGCCAATAACATCTCCATGAGTGAGACCGTGACTGACACTGTGACTGAGACCGTGACTGTGACATTGTAAGAGCAATATCGTTCTACGTTGACGTGACAAGTTTTAACTACTGATTTTGATGACGTGGCAAAGCGAAAATATAGGAACAAACACAATGGCCGGCATGTCAGACTGCTCGTAAGGCGAATGGTCTGTGCGTAAGTGGGGGACAAAAAAACTCCGCGGACCACGCTCGTAAGTCGAAATGTTCGTAAAAGAGGGTTTTTGTAAACCGGGGGCCGACTGTATATATATACATACATATATACACTATTTCATCTCTGGACATGTCCGAACCATCTCAGTCTGGCATCTATGACATTATCTCCCAAAACTCTAATACTGTATGTATTGTCCCTCTGATGTATTAATTCCTGACTCTATCCATCTCGGTCCCTCCCAAAGAAATCCTCAGCATCGTCACCTCTGCTATTGCCAGCTCTGCCTTTTGTCTTTTCCTCAACGGCCATTGCGCTGGTCACACCACATCCTATGCACCTTTCCTTTCATTTTAGCTGAAACTCTTTGGTCACACATCATACCTAACACTTTTCTTCACACGTTCTAGCCTGCCTGCAGAGGCTCATTCACCTCTTCTCCACACTCTCCATTGCTGTGGACTGTTGACCCTAGATACTTAAAATCATCCACATTTTTTTATCTCTTCTCCCTTTATCTTCATTCTTGAACTTGGGTCTCTCTCATTCACATGAATTGCTGGGACTAACCTTCATTCCTCTTTTCCAGGACCAAACTCCACCACTCTAGCCTCTCCTCCACATGTTGCCTACTCTGACTATATAGCTCACTCCATCATCTGTAATAATTGTAAAAATAGTGATTATACAGTTGCTACAATCAATATATGGTGGACCCCCGTGTTACAATGTCCCTGATTTTACGTTACTTTCATGTTGGGACCTGGAATATTGAGTTTTTTCATCCCCTCTTAATGACATTTTCAACAAAAACAACTGTCATGACCCTAAGGAGGTTGGATGCATTTTTGATGTTTTGCCTCCATCTGCTGGCGTTTTTAGGTAATTGCACTTATTTACTATTGCTGTCTAACTGCTTCCATGCAACGCGTCACTACAATGCTGGTCTGCTGTTGGTCCGCGTCTCCTCACGGAAATGGTGGTTTGCTATTGGTTGGCCTCACTTGTTTCAAAATGGCGGAACGGTAAAGCTTTGTTCAATTGTGAGTGGTTACAAAACCATATTTATAGTGCATTTACTGCTTAATTCAAAGTTGAAAGGGTTAGCCATGGGTCCCAAGATTGCTAGTGATGTTAAAGAGAGAAAATGATTTATATGGATACGATGTTGGAGATAACCCTTATTAGGGAATATGGGCATAACAAGTGCCACTCAAAAGGTAAATAAATGTGTTCTATATTTTTTATTTACGATGTTTTCTGATTGTATACATGTATATTATATATACGAAGCACTTACTATACTATTTTGGTACCAATTTTTAATATGTATGTACAATTTTGATGTTTTTACCTGGGGTTCTAAACGCATTAGCTATTTAACATAGGTTTGGATTTCCTGTCAAAGGACGAATTCGCCTTACGACCCCAACCACGGAACTGATTAAAGTCGGAACACGGGGGCCCACTGTAACTGCTTACAATGAAGAAATGCTTTGCCGTGAGAAATGCTTTGCCGCGAGTGGATGCACTGCTTGCAATAAAACAAACAAGGTTTGCTATGAGAAGGTTGCCGTGAGAATGCTGCTGTATTGAACTTTGCCGTGGGAAGGACAGCTCAGACCAGCCTGCTCAAGCACAACTGCAGACAGATTTCATTTGCTATCTAAAAAATAGCTTTCAGAATGTCTGGACACAGAAAAGGCTTTGCCACACATGTACTAATCATACACACACATAGGACCAATATACTGTGTTTTGGTTGTGTTTTTTCTTTCTAGGGCGTGAACCTTCACGTTATTAGTGACTTCTGAATAAAAAAGAGGGGGTTCTGAGAGGCTGCTTCAGAGCGCAGTAGAATTGTACTTGTGCAGTCCTTTTCCATTCTCCTCATGCATGAGCTGAAAAAGAACATCTTTTCTCCTTTTTTCTTGCAAACGTCTAACAGGTGATCCTGACTATCTGCAAACATCAAGGTCCATGAAGGTTTCTGAAGGTTTCTTTCTAACTTCGTCTGTCAGCCTTAGCACACAATTCAGTGATTACACAAATAGTTAAACATTTTGTAAATATAGCTATAGGTTTATTAAAACCTTTGTCAAGGAGAAATGATACACGCTGTCCTACTCGTTTACTAGTTAGTTAAACTAGTTTGTGCTCTGAAGAACATGACACAAGCTCTCAAAATATATTTAGGAGAGTGATACCTGTCTGTTGCTGCGAAAAGTGTACATGTGGTAAAGAATGGGAATGTGTTTCCTCTCGTAGGCTGGGTTCAGGATGTCACTATTGATTTTCAGGTTCTTGACCATCAGGTCCAGCAGATACGTTCCCAGCTCCAGAGTAATTATGTATGGCCAGGAGGATTCGCAACCCTGGAGCGTGGGCCCCGAAGGGTGTTCAGCTTCCAGCTTGCACCACTCCTCCCTGGGAAGCACAGTGTATGCCTGAAAGAAGGTCAATAATAGTTTATTTAGAAGTAATGGCATGATTCCTAAAACGTGTATTTTCTGGAAAACACCAGTGTTTCTCATGTTTTTTTTTGTATTTTTATTTGCAAGAGGAAAAGAAGATGCCAATGCAGATACTGGAAATGCTGCATACAAGCTTTTTTGACCAACATAGCAGTTGCTATCACAATTTACACAAAACATTGAGCCACTTTGTGACCCTAACAGCTAAGTTTTAAAGGGATACTAACTTTATTTATCCATTTTCAACACTATTATTTTGTCTGAGATTTTTTCGATTACAATTCATACCTTGACAAAGAGTTAGCTCACTCAAATGCAATTTTTTTTTAATCAATCCAGCCATATACTGTGAGCCTAAACAGCATTTGCTGGAGATCGGATTGGACTTTTAACTGTTCTGGTAAAAACCTTAGCTTTTTCTTTTTTGTGTACCTTGACGTCTTTGGCTAGTAGGTCTATGTAAGCACTGTAAATGATGCCCAGTTTTTCCACCATCTGATTTCTGTATTTCTGGTGGACGGAGTACTTGTTGTAAATGCGGCTGCCCAAATCTTTGGCTAATGTCGTTAGGGATTCTCCTCTGGGAGGCAGGCTGGCAACAATCTAGTAGAGCAATAATTTGGTCATTTGAGTCAACTAATCACCAACCAATATGCCATGACCCTCCACTGTCTGCATTACCTGTATCATCATGTCCACATAATCATTGTCCTTGAGGAGACAGAGGTAGGGATAGAGGTTGAGTCTAAAGTTCTTGGTATTGGTCTTCCCCATAATGATCTTGCACTCCTTGAAAGCCTGGAGGAGGGCCTTGCGCCACTGAGTCTGTTGTTCCAGCAGCAATGCCCTCTAAAATGACATTGCTTGTCATAAACCACATTGTTAATGGCAAACAATAGTTTCTTATCTTCTTTCATCTGAGATATGACAGCAAAACTCTATTTGCAAAAGTTATTTTTTCTTGCAATATTGAATATTATATATATATATATATATATGTATATATATATATATATATATATATATATATATATATATGTGTATATATGTGTGTGTATATATATATATATATATATATATATGTATATATGTGTGTGTGTATATATATATATATATGTATATATGTGTGTGTGTATATATATATATATATATATATATATATATATATATATATATATATATATCTATATATATATACACCTGCAAACAATTGGTGATGGTCGGGGGATCGAACTCACGGCCTTTCGGCTGGGAGACAACCACTCTACCACTCTAAGCCATGCCGCATCAGGAGCAATCTTGGGACCCCTGGCTAACCGTTTCAACTTTGAATTAAGCAGTGAAATGCACTATAAATATGGTTTTGTAACCACTCACAGTCGAACAAAGTTTTACCGTTCCACCATTTTGAAACATGTGAGGCCGACCAATAGCAGACCACCATATCAATGAGGTGACGTCGACCAATAGCAAACCAGCATTGTAGTTACGCGTTGCATGGAAGCAGTTAGACGGCAATAGTAAGTAAGTGCAATTACCTAAAAACGCCAGCAGATGTAGGCAAAACAACACAAATACAGTCAAAGCCCTAGGGTCATGACAGTTGTTTTTGTTGCAAATGCAGGAAAATTTCATAAAGAGGGGAAGAAAAAACTCAGTATTCTAGGTCACAACACGAAAATAACGTAAATCAGGGACGTTGTAACACGGGGGTCCACTGTATTACTGCAGTACACATATTTTATTTAATCTTAAATGATTAAACCGTATACAATGTACACCCTGTGGGTGTAAAAGTGGGAGTTGGAGGGGGAGTAGATTACAACCCTACAAGGATGTGCTGTGTAACTCATTAAACGCAGCCCAGCACATGTTGTTGTAAATAGGCAGAGAGGAGGCAGAAGAACAGACAATCATCCTCAGCATGATGCTTCGGTCTTAAGATAAAGACCACCTCCTTATCTTCTTTCATGCCAAGGACTTAAGCCTATAAATTCATACAGCGGCTATCATTTGTCTTTTCTAAATTTTGTGAGCAAATCTGTTGATGTAGCTGAAGTCTGAACAAAGTTTAGATACAGTGGAATGGTGGCTTACCATTTTAGCCATGTTTTCTGTGACTGGCTTTGCTGCCTCCACAGAGTCAATGGTGACTGTGCAAGTCTGTTCCATGTTGAGCTGGAATTTGAAATGTTCCTGGAGCTCGGCTCGAGTGAAATCCAGCTTCGGGTAATGGTGGTTGGCTCTCTGAAAACACACACACACGCACACACACACACGTACACACACAGTAAAATGAATCTGATGTTGTAGTTGCAGGTCATAAGAGATCATGCATAGTATTTTATCTTATTATTATTTATTTTGTTTGTATAGGACCGAAGGAGAAATGACTAAGTTGAAGCAAAATCCAGCTACATTTCACATGAGCATGTGGACATAGAGTAAACAGTATTCTAATGAGCTTGAGCTTCTGATACCGCCATGGTCTCCTGAGCCTCCTGTTTGATATTCCGCTATCGAGTGAGCCAGTTAATTTGGGCAACGTTTCAGCCGTTGGGTCGCCAATGACGTCAGTTGTGAATTATGAAACAAAAAAAAACAAAAAAAAATCTTGTTGGTCAAGAAAGACATCGTGAAATAAAAGACAAAGCAAATCATGCAAGAATGAAATGAAGACTACAGATACAATGCTTTGAATGGAATGAATAAAAAAAGTTTAGAAGTAAGACAAGGTGGGGGAGATTGGGCAGAGGAGAGATAAAAATCACTTGGGTCTGTTCACTTGCATTGGAAATCACAATCGGTTCTCAATTGCTTTACTTGGATCAATAATGGTTAAAAATAACATTTTTTAGCAACAGTGGTGAAACCCAAAACCTTAGTCTGTCAATGCAATGACTGCTATGCAGGCAGTTTATGTTGCTGTAATGAGTTTTAGGGTAAACTTGGAGCGATCAGTCTCAGTGAATGTAATTACATCCTCTTTTTTTAAGCACCCCCTCTTTTTTTTTCGCCCTCCCGAGGGTGAAAAAAGGAGGTTTCTATTTGAAGGGGAGCATGGGGACGCCTAACGTGGTAAACAATTAAGGCAGTCTTTCTCAAATAGTGAGGTAGTGAAGCAATGCAATGGGGAAGACATTGGTAGTCTGTTTTTACATGCCTAACACATCACGCAGCCATCAAGAGCAGTCAACGTGCCGGCCGAAAAACAAAAAAGGCGACGTGATTGTGGAGTTGCACGACAAAGTCCCAGCCGCAGGCTACCACCCAGTGAGAAAGATGCACCTGTGTTATACTGTTGAAGACATTGCTCCCGCCACTATTCCTGTATATTCATCTTCGTCACCAACAGAGATTGATTGCAGGAATTGGCCAAAATAAGGCCACTTGAGTAGCAGCTGAAAGCATCTTGGGACAATTGAATCGTTAACCTTTTTTCTTTCCTATTTTGTAAATTTCAGTGTTGGTCTTCGCATTGCTTGCAAAAGTAAGATTTTTTTGCATATTGTAACGTTTGTTGTCAGGCAAGATGAAGCCTGTGATAGAGAACTGAATCAGTTGTTAGTGAGCACAAGGAGAGTTGCGGCTGACAACAGCTTGGGACGACGTACTTGTTAATGCAAGTACATTTCAGTATTATAGAGAGCGGACTAATGGGTTTGTTCAGACTTACAAATTTTTGCTTCACAGCATCATCTTGTCTCGCTGTATATTTGACACTCCTTATGAATAGGCTCTATCAGGTCGATATATTTATATTTGTTCAATTTGTAATAAAAATATAAATATTGCGTGTAATATTTACATCTTTAAATCAGAAGGGAAATGAAACTAAATCATTTTTGAACAACAGTGTTTGTTATTTTCTAAGTAACATGCAAATTGTTGTTTAAACAAATGGCCAAATCTGCTATGCTTAGAGATCCAATGTTATGTTTTATTTCTTTTTTTAAGTTCCTGTTTTAGTGGAATTAGGCAATACTTTAAACTTGAATCATTTCTATCAAGAGTCCTGTTGGAGTAAACCAAACAACAATGGGTTTTTGTGAACACTAAAAGTGTTCTATTTGTTTTATGTGGTTGGAATAAACACTCATGTTATGTCAGACCTCATCCTTTATTGTCCGTCTTGAATTTTTTGGGGGTATGATATCTGCAGCGGTAGCCAACCAAAGCGCTTCCTAAGCAGCAGCATTTTGAGTCACTTCCTCACATATATTCATTTCAAACAAAGTGAAATGCATTTCTTCAGCTGAAAATCAAAGCTGGGGAAAACACACCCTTTTCATATAGGGTTGGGTCTGGATGTTCCTGCTACCCTTGGCAGTCTCAAAAAGTCTCAATCAGTCACAATGGAGCTGCAAATGGTTGCTAATAGTTTCCAACATTCGGCAGATATCACAATGTTACAAACCTCACAATGTCACAGACAAATTAAAAAAAGGGACATTCATTTCTTGTTTTTTTTTCTCCCGTAAGCTATTCATGTATATATGTAATACAATAAGAGAGGAGTCCAGGTACCTTTGTGTAAAAGTCCTGAACCAACAAAGGAGGGCTTTGGCTTGAGGCGAGTTTTGAGGTGGGCTGGTAGTCTGGGTGGATGAAGCGTATGGCCTTCAGCACCATCTCTCTTTCATCAAGGTGGAAGACACACTGACTGAAGACATCGTCCATAGAGAGGCCATCCTCCTTCATCTGGTTCAAGCACCTGCAAACAAAAACACACACGCATAATGTGGCATGGTTCGTTGTGGGCTTAAAAATGACAGCTGCAGAATATCATTGCGCTTGCATTGGCACAGGGCTCAATGAATGTGAGCCATATCCAGAGGCTCATGGGAGCTAATACCATCAACACAATGTTGATTCAAAGAGAATCTCATCCTGGTCCATTGCAGAGAACACAGTTGCCATGATTGGACTGCACGTCAAGCTGATAGCATCAACACAATGTTGATTAAAGCGAATCTCATCCTGGTCCATTGCAAAGAACACCGTCGCCAAGATTGGACTGCACACCACAGATATTGCTTAACTGTGGCTAATGGCTGGCATACAAATGAATGGGGGAGCAATGGAATTAAGTTGTTAGAACATTTGTAGTTCAACCAAAATCTTATGAAAAAACTATTCCATAAAAAGTAATGCGAGTTGTCATTACTGTACTGTAAGCTAGTGAAACTTTAAAACACTAATGCTACAAGTTGTTAGGTTTCATTTGGATTTTAGGAGGGCTTTTGGGCTCACTATAGAATAATACCTGTAATGGCAATGATGACTACAGCACAGGAAATGGAGTTACATTATAAGTTGAACAATGCAAGTTTTTATCCTAATGCCAGTATTTAGGAATTACATACACACAAAATATTATGACTTTTTAACTTGTCCTGTTAGTAGCTGCCACAGCAATTTACTTGCATAATGTGGTTGGCACTTGTCTCCAACGCCGGATGAAATTCATGAAGCGACCCGTAAACCCGATAGCTTGTGAGCACAACTCTAAATTGTGTTTTTAAATTGTTTACGTGCGAGGAAGACTGTGTGTTTGAATAGTTTTCGAGTGAGTATGACTCTAATTTGTGTGTGTTCGATTTTTCGTTTTTATGTGACTACAAATACAAAATCTGGGAGTGCAAAGTCTTTTGAAGACAACCCTCACATGCACAACTACAGCTCTGCATGGGAGACGACATTACGTCCGTGCACGAATCACTCGTGTGGATGCCGTCTGTGGATATGATTTTTTTTTCTGTGCAGGAATCTCTCGTGTGGATCGCCGCCAATGGGTACAAATCTCTTCTGTGCATGAATCCCTCATGAGGATTCCCAACTAAGGACCTCTCCTGGCAGCATCAATATGGAATTTTGTGTTTGTGCCACGATCGTGAGCGATCAATGAAAGATTTTGAGCACTGAAAAGTATATTGCTCGCTCAAAGTATCACAGTGCTCGCTCATGACACCCCCTCCCTCTCTCACGCAACCTATCGCTCTCCCTTTGGAAACAATGTACAAACAGTATTTATTATTCTTGATAGGATGACGATCATTGTTTCAAAGAAGTCCACCTTGTCCTGTCCAAGCCCGTGGGATGCGAACTACTGTATTTTGCTTTTTCCAGCTAAATTGAAAAAGTGATCTAATTGGAGACCAAACAGCCAACCGGAGTGCACTCTTGATAGCTCTGATTGGATGGCTTTGTAGCATATTCGTAACGTGTGCCAAGCTAAGTACGAAGATGGGACAAACCTGAGCATAGAGCAAGCGGTATGGAGAGATGGAGGGGTATCATGAGCGAGCAAAATCTTTTTTGTGCTCAAACTCTATTATTGCTCACTCAAAATCTATCATCAGAATCTATCATTTTCTATTATTAATAATACCTTTTTCTTTTGAGTCATATTCACATGAAAACAATTTATACACACATTACAATTACATTCACAAGGTGTAACTTTTCCGGATAGAAATGGTTAAACACACATACTTCTTTTTGACAGCGATCTTAATAGATTTTGCTCCAGCAGGATCGTCATTCAGCAGGAATATGCTTGTAAGAGCTTGTTCAAAAACCATTTGGAACCATCGGTGGGCTCGGCTTGGCAATTTTCTGTCTTCAGATTAGACACAAAGTCCATAACCTACATCGTAAGCAGCAATGCAAACTTGCTTGTTTTGAGCCTTGTATGGGGAAATATATAAGCACTTTAATTTGAAATTAAGACAACTCTAGAGACAACCAGCATCAAGCAACAGATTTAAAAGGTCCAATTGTGGCTGGTTACACTCATCGGCACACGTGTTTTGTCAATGTTAAAACAAAGCTTTCATGAAGGGCAGTGTATTGGAGCAATTGTAGCATGTGGTCAAGTCAGACCTGCTTGATAACAACTCCACAAACATAAAGCAATCATTCACTGTGCAACATAGGAAGGCATGCATAAACATTGCATTGGCCAGCCTGAATAAAGCAAATAGTACATTAAAAACTGAGGAAACCATGACACTTGCTGGTAAATTTTGGTACTGTGCGCCATAGTTCAAAACTACGCATGTTACCCACTGAAGTTTGTGTATCCATACCTGATGATAACTTGGGGAGAACAGTAAGCACTGCGGCCCATACATTCCAAAGCAGCACAATATGAGCCAATATTTGGGCGTAGGCCCGCCTCTTCCAAGAGCATAAACAAGCAGCTGACCTGATTCAAGTTTCCCTACAAAAGAGAAAATTGCCTTTTTATTAAGGGTAGGTATCTTTGACTATCTCACGACTTGATTCTGATTCTTGGGTCTACAATTAATTTCAGCCAAGTTTTGATTCAAAACGATTTTCAAAACAAACAATTCGATTCAATTAAAAATTATTTCTGCTTTACTCATTAGATGTGCAAAGAAAGATACTACTTCAGTATGCTTTGCAAGTCAGATTTTTTATTTATTTATTTATTGTTTTGATTCGTAAGGAACATGCCCATTTCCACAAAATTAGTATGTGGATAACTGCTACCCTTTGAAGAAAGCTATAAATTGTAAACCTTTTACAGGATAAAATAAAATGAAAAAAAAAGGTTGAACAAGATACATGATAATTTCACAATTGTAACATTTAGTATAAACAGTATTTTCATTCATTTATATGTATGTGAGTGATATGTGTTTATATATTAGTTTGTAGTATGCTTACATTGTTTTGTATTTTATTTTGTGATATTTTCTTTTGTTTTTTGGGCATTGTTTGCTTTGTCTTCTGTCTGAACATTTTTCCTGGTTAGCTCATTATATCCACGTGGGCGCGCACAACATAAAACGGCATTGTAACGAGAAGAATCGCCTGTGAGCAGGGAAAAACAAAGAATAAAAAGACATGACCTAATGCTATTCCTGTCATTGTAGAATAATTTAGCAGGAGGGGGATAGAATAATTTATCACAGCTTCGAACATGGATTACGACCCATGATAAGGAAAAGTCTCTTTTAAAGTTTACACAATCATCAGATCAATGACAGTAAAACTCCATTTGTTAGCAGCAGAGTAAAATGTTGCATTCACATTCATGACCGTGTGGCATTTGTGAGTCACGTGAGTTCAACAAAATTTGGCAAGACTGCTTTCAATGATGACAGGGTTATTAAATGTCCTCCTTTTGCACATCCTGCAAAACGGGCTGCGTTGTGAAGTCATGGGGCACAGCGCGCCTACTACTATATTACGGAAGCAGACAGGAAGCAGATTGGTTTCTTTTTATCTATCATTTTGATTTAAGGATATTTTAAATTAATTTAAATGATAGTAAATGAGAATCTGATTCTTATGTGAATCAATTTTTTTGGCACACCCTGACTTTAATATTTATTGAATGAATGTGTTACAATGACAAAATAAGTCAATTCTACAATAAAATTAAGTTAAAATCATTTCAAATTTTTGCCCATTTTGGGTGGCGCTATTTAATACTTCCTCCCCCACAGTGAACAAGGTTGGTTGTAACGTCACTGAAAGTGAGCATAACTTTTTTCACAATTACCTTTTTAGCCCAAACTCGCAGCAGAATGTTGTAAACGTCTGTGTCGAGAACGACCCGTCGACTCTGAATTTTGTGCTGGCTGAGCAGGAAACTTTGTGCTCGGTCAAGTTCCCCCACAAACACGCACGCCTCAAGCCAAGAGTTGATGCAAGAGCGGGTGTTCTCCACATTTCCTTCTCTGGCTTGCAGAGGAAGCTCCCATTGACTTGAGCAGGACCATGAGCTGTCTTGCTGGCTGAGGCGTCTCTCCAGCTCCTCCAACTGTGCAAGTTCCTCATCGGTCATCTGCTTCTTTGCATTCTGAGATTTATTTTTTGAGTCCCTTTGTTTGGTTTGGCGGCCATTTTGAGAGACACCAGACTGAATGTTGGAAATCATGTTGTTCTCCTCAGCCAAGGCAACAGTCTTTTTACTCACTAGTGTTTTGAAACGAGTTTTAGGAGGTTTATGGGTAACTTTAGTACCCGTATGCTTTCCTGTCGCTTTCTCCGTGACATTCTTCTGCAGGTTCTCTCGAAGGTGCTGCCGGTTTTTCAGGCCATTTTTCTTCTCTCTAGTCAATTTTGCCATCCAACGAGTGTGCTGAGATTTTGAGGACTTGAGGATGTTCTGTGGCAATTTGAAAACGTTGGACCTCTCCTGAGGGGTATTACTGGAAGTTCTGGCAGTGGAGATGTGTCCCTCAAATGAGTGGGCAAGAAGAAATTGTACTTTTGCTTTTTGGACATTGATAAGGCCATCAGGTTGCAGTTGTTGAATCCTAGCTTCGAGCACTTGGGAGTAGCAAATGGGGAGGGGGGGGGGGGGGAGATAATAATCAGTAACATTCCTGCATAAATAGCTTATAAATGAAAATGTGTGAATGTTTACCTTATTTGTTACCTTATTTGTGACCCCCCCCCCCCCCACCAGTGTTCATCCCTGCTGTCAAGTTCAAGTCTCACAGCAAGAAATACATAGAAAACAGCAACTAGTTGTTGAAGATATGCTGAGCTGCTTCCTGACTACTGTTAAAGGGCATTTACATAAGGCACATTCCATACGCACAGCTCAAGAGGTGCAGCACGGTTGGCATGCGCCTTTCTCTCTAATGTCTCTCCTTAACCTGCATGTGAGTCATTTGATTCTATGTGCGAGGTGTGCACTACATATTCCCTTCTGAGTGATTATAATCAGTAAAATAGATGTAAATCTCAATCCACTAAAACAACACACATCAGTGCAATTAGTAATCACGTCCACTAGGAAGCATATACACACAACGTTGTGAATCAGGCAAAAAAAAAGCAATACAACACAAAAATGTTCCTATTACTTGATGATAAACTGTACGTTAGGTCTACACAATGAATGCACTGAGCAAAATTGTGAGCACTATGCAGTTGACCATGACTCTTAAATATAGCACAAGACTTGACATTTCAGCAATTTTGGCAACCTTCAATGAGGAAAACTGTTGCTCAGTGCAATTCATTTTTCTCTTAGCGATGGCTCTTGCTCAAGTACTCAGTTATTCCTGGGTGAATGTATGCTGCCTATTTAGATGTGTGTACACTTCTATGCACACAAGTAGAAAAGAAGAAGAAAAGAAATGTTTGTATAGCCTTGTACAAACATTTCTCAGAATTTTGGAGGATATAACTGGGTGAGGTGATTTTAACATCAGTGGCAGGTGACACAGGTGGTGATAATTACAACGACGCATGAAATGGATTGACAAAATCTTATGTTGCAATCTACTGTCGGTCATACTCTTGTCAATGTTTAAACATTCGGCGGTTCGTCTGCAAACCATCCGTACTGACAAACTGCTCCCCTCTGTAATGTAGGCTTCACGTTCCACAATAACAGATTTTTTTTAATTATTGTTATTCCACGACTGGCACCAAACACCTAAATGTGTAAAATATCTCACCATCTAAGAGCTCAGACTGTTCCACCAAACGTTTCTTCGCATTTTCTGTCTTTCGGGTTGAGAATGAAATATTTCTTCGGTGCAGCTGCAAACGAGTATCTGGGTTAAAAAGAAAACAAACAAACAAAAAACCCAACAACAACAATAAAATACGGAATTATTGGAATCATAAAAATCCATGATAAATGCGAAATAAGTGGGTTTTTAGTTGTCCAAGTTGAAATCACTCTTCATTTATTATATACCTGTTTAATAAATGTAAAATTTCAACTAAGCGTAAAAACAAAAGTGGACAACACCGTTTTAGATTAGAATTAGACAGTATCATCAATAACCTAATCCAGTAACATTGGTCGTAAAAGGCCAAATCGCGTTCGACTCACCTGCTAGTCGTCCAATTGCGTTATTTCTCATCGTCAGGCACCTCTGACAGCACTCCGCAGGAAGTAAGCGGGGCGTGCAAGTTTCAGGTAAACTGCGCCGATAAATACATTTAACGAAGGCACAAATTCTAAGAAGTGACATGTTGACATGTAGTCACCATACTACAACGAAACACGAGGACGCCATTTTAATTCAGACCAAGATAGTCGAAAGATTGAGCTATCGTCATATGTTAAGACATAGTTAGAGGATCGCAAATGCATCGAGCGCATACTTTACGAAAGTCCGAGGATAAACTTTGACTTTTTGAATAAAGAAAATGTTATCAAACATATATTTTTGACTGGCTATACAATCATTTGTATTTGTAACGAATAGCAGTTATTCAATGAAAAATGCATTTCTCCATCATAAATGAATGATGACGATAATGCTATTTTTATATGAAATGGTCAATTTGATATACTGTATTATGTTTGGAATTTTGCCTATAGTTTATATTATCCAGTAAAACCAAATGTCACTGTAGTTACATTTGTTTGGAATCATTTTTATTGAATTAAATCACCCTGTATTGACAGATGTGTGAAATATTTTTGTTAAAGTATGCAAACCCGGTGAGGACAAGTGGTGAAGAAAATGGATGTTCTGAACAGATGGATGGATGAATATTGTGAAATAAAAATACGCGCTGCAGTTTGACACCAACACAATTGGGAATTGTAAATAAATTCTAATAGTAGCATAGTGCGGAGCAGAACGATCGCCTAGTGGTTACAAACCACCTCTGCCTCATAGTCCCAAGAGAAAGAGGGCAAATCCCTAAATCTCTTCCTGTGTGGAATATGACTTATGCTTGTATGTTTTTTTCCCAGGTTGCTTCCTCCCACAAAAACATGCTTGTGACAGGCTCGTCCCACCCGATATTTGATTGATTCGGATACACCCCCCAAAGTTGTTGGGTTCAGATGTTTATTTATTTTTATATTTATATTTTTGGGGAGCAAACCGAATCTTGACATACCTACAACATGTAAGATAAATTAATTCATGACTGCATGGGCCAAGTCACCCAATAGTATTAGCCGATGCAGCTGAAGCCCACATGAATTCTCCTGGATCACCTACTCATTACAGCAATATATAACAGTATATAGTAATTTAGGTAGCAGTATTGCTCCAAAAACACCTTGCGACTCTTTTTCTATTGAGCGTGAAGCACCCTCAAAGATGACAGTGAGAAAGTGATACCCCAGTTTGAAACTGACTAAACAAATTTCCTGTTTCATCACAATTACCTGTCCTCCATTAGGCCTCTTTGTGAATAGGTCTACTCTTAATCAGAATTTTTGTTTAAAAAGGCTTGTTAGCTTCTCTTCATACAAGTTATTTAACTATTGTTTGTACTGTAGAGACAATAAAAGGTTCCTTGACAGCTTGAGCAAAATATAATGAAATGTGTGGATATTGCAACAGATTGAAAGTCAACCACAAGAAAAATATTGGCTTGGCGGCTAGCCATCTTTTTTGCATTGACCTCAATGGAACCATCAGAAAAATTATCTCAAGTGTGACTCAGGGGTAAAGCAAACATGAATTCAGATTATTCATATCCTGGATACTATCTGATCCCTGCATTGTAGTCACCTCTCCCGCCTTGTCATGCATCCATAAGGCATCCTTGAAACCTTTTATTTTTCATGCCAGGCTGAAGGGTAACACAAGTGCTGCTTGACATAGGGAGAAAGGGCAAGAAGGGCAATGGGGGAAGTTCCTGTGAGGGAAATAAGGTCCTGGCAGTTCATCTTTTCTCAGTGGGGGCAGCAGCTCAGAGAGCAGTGGTGGTTGTCAGCTGCTGAGCCCAAGGTGAGGATAGGGAGGTGTTTGTTGCCAAGGTTCACAAGCACCCCACCCCATCCCCGCCATCCACCAGCCTCCACCCACACCCACTCTCAGCCTTGTTTGATGTGGTCGACCCTTGTTGGCGGCTCGCTCTTTGCAATGGTGTGACAGTCATTGCCGGGTGAGTGACTGTCAATGCCCAGACACAAAAGAGGAGAAGACAAGCATTGAAGGGGCCAGATAATGGCCAAGCTGGGACAAGGCTGTCATTCTAGTACACTTTGATCATGTGGATTCTTGTGCACACCTTTGTAAGGGCTCTTTATTTGTTTAACTGAGCCAGAAGGGGTCTTTTTGAAAGGGCTTCACCTAGCCACAGTAACACGGAGGCTCATTTGGGTGTTGTTTTGGTGCGATCGGCGACACAGCAGCTACTTACATAGAGTTACTGATCTTTGTTAAGTGGACACAACAACCCCTTGGTTCTTTTTTCCACTTACAGTATGTCTTTTACATCACTTGACAATGAAGTGGAGTGTTGCTTTCATACAAATACACACAAACAATTATTACACTATAAGGCATGGATTTTCTACATTCTTGATTCATATTTTGTAAGGTGCCAGGCTTTCCTCCGCTTTTATGTACTTGTCGTGTGAGCAGGGACAGTATACAAAAATAATTCTGCCCTTTCTGCCTCCTTCGTCTTATCGTGCAGGGTTTGCTACTACTTAGGATCATGCAATACAACTCCCTATCACGTATTTATGCAATTTTCTATGCAGGTGTGGTTGGCAGAGAAGGGTCACATTCCTGTTTTTAGAAAGTGGAGGATAATTTACAAAATAAGTCGCAGTTGCGGTAAAAAGGGAGGCACTGTTTCTACCGTTAATTTGGGTTTCCTGTCTGGGTACATTAGTTGCTGACAGGGCAGTGGCTGTAGTCAGATCATTGTCTACGTTCTCTTTTCTCTTTTTGGTCAGCCACTTTTTTCTCTCATTTCTGTCTGGCTCTATCAACTAAAGTCTTGCATTTAAACCATTGTTCATCATCACTGTTTTTACTCTTTTCTCTGTCCTTCAATGACAACCTTCTCAACACTTTCTCCAATCCACCACAGTCATCTACATCCCGTGAAAAACCCTATTGGTTTTTCCATTTTTCCACACTCAGTACTTTCTATTTCTGCTAGACATACATTTTCTTTCAATTCATCTACAATGAAACAACATTCCTTTTCCCATTCCACCTCCTTGAGCCGAGTTGCGACCTCGGAGGACCTATTTTTGTTACTCATGATTGACTATGTTTCCTTTTTTACGGGAAAAATGCTATGTGCCTGGTGTCATGTTGGATACTGAGTTTCTACCTTGAAAGGCGGATATCTCCTGGTGTTTATACTCACGACCGTTTCACCAGTTTTAGATTTCCCGTCACTCAGGACATTCACTCCACATTCATTCCACACACATACATCACAGAAATGATCAGTAACTGTGCACCGGATGTTAAACTTTCACTTTTTAAGTCAGGCCGTTCGTTTGAAGTCCGATGGACTGTTCATTTAAGGTCCAATGGACCATTCAGTCTCGTCAGACTTAACCCGTCAAGACGTTCGTTTAAGGTGCGATGGACCGTTTGTTTAAGGTCCGATGGACCGTTCGTTTAAGGTCCGATGGACCCTGCCATTTAGAGCCCAATGGACTGTTCAGACTGAACCTGCCAGACTCGTCAGGCTAACCTTTACTGTTCGTTTAAGGTCCGATGGACCGGGCAGACTGACCTTTTTGTTCTTGCAATCTCTCCATTGGTTGAGTCACTCTGGTTCATTGGATAGTGTTTACGTTCCTCTGGTGAGCGGCGTCTGACGTCTGGCCTCGTGGAAAGGAGGGTTTCCAGAATCCAACAGATTCCAACGGTGCACCGATTGGTTCAGTCATCGTCGACCATCCACCGAAGAGAAGGCGTTTTAACTATCCCGGCTCAAAGGACCATGTTAGAATGTCAGAGAAATCTCTAAAAGAAGACTAGGACAAGCCTAGCTGCTAAGCAGCAAAAAGAGTAACTCAGACCAGCAAAGACTGACTTTTCTCTGCCATGGCACAGGGAAAAAGCTTGGCAAACGAACTCATGCGTCCAATAGCACTAATTCATCGCTCAAGCGTTGCCTGGTGCCTGGTTTTTATTCATTCAGCATAGCATTGCACATTACAAGACATTACAAATAGAGCCAGTCGGGTGCCACCAACAGCTGGGCCAAGGTCCCAGCTCACACTTTCCTGCGTCAACGGCTTTATCTAAGGACTGGGGCGAGATGAACTAGGACTGCATACATGGATAGCAATGCACACTATTGTAGACAAGAAATAAGCACATAATGACAACAACCTAATATATGATTCCCTTCACACTCATATCTGGCGGGATTCATGATCGTAAAGTGTCGCCCCTTCGACTCGCCAAGGGAGATAAATTCAATCCTGCTGATTGCTACCTATATCCCCCAACTAACAACAGCAACAGAAATGCAGCCCTGAACAAACTGTACCAGGCTATCAGTGAACAACAAATAGCACAACCAGACGGCTTCATTATCCTCACTGGAGATTTCAACCATGCTGTTCTCAAAACTGTTCTTCCCATGTTTCATCAAAAAATCCATTTTGCAACAAGAGGACAGAACACTTTGGACTGTGTTTACACTCAACACAAAGGAGCGTACAAAGCCCCCCCCCCCCCCCCCCCCCCCCCCCACACACACACACACACACATTGGTGCCTCTGACCACCTCACCATTATGCTAATGCCTGCATACAGACCAAGAGTAAAAGTCACCAAACCTGCGCTGAAAGAAGAAAGGGTGTGGCCACAGGAGGCAAACTCAGCCTTACAGGACTGCTTTGAGTCAACAGACTGGGAATCTTTTAAGGAAGCAGCCACCTACAACGGCATCACAGATATTGAGGAATACACAGACACAGTGACCTCCTACATCACCAAATGCATGGACAACGTGACCCACATTAAGAGGATCACCACACGGGCCAACCAGAAGCCATGGCTAACAGGAGACGTCCACAGGCTCTTGAGGACCAGAGACAAGGCCTTCAAAGCTGGGGATAAATCAGCCCTGAGAACAGCGAGAGCCAACCTGTCCTGTGGCATCAAGAAAGCCAAACAAGAATACACAAATAAGACAACCTCCCACTTCAAGGACAGCAAGAATGCACACAGCCTATGGCAGGGCACTCAGGCTATCACAGATTACAAACCTGCATCACAAAGCTGTGAGAGCAACATCACTCTGCTCAACAACCCACAGTTTCTTTGCACGCTTTGAGGAACAGAACACCACCCGCTCACAGAAAACACCACCACCTTTGCACGACCAGCCTCTGTGCCTGTCTGCTGCCAGCATGAGGAGGACACTCTCCACCATCAACACCCGGAAAGCAGCAGGTCCAGACAACATCCCTGGCAGGGTGCTGAAAGACTTTGCAGAGGAGCTGAAAGATGTTTTTACAGACATCTTTAACACCTCCCTGAGGCAAGCCATTGTGCCATCAGGCTTCAAAGCTGCCACCAGCTCAGCGTTCAACACCATAATACCACAACAACGCACCTGCAAACTGGACAAACTGGGCCTCATCACCTCACTCTGCAACTGGCTGCTGGATTTCCTCAGCCAGAGGCCTCAGGCGGCGCGTGTTGGCAACAACATCTCAGACAGGATCACCCTGAGCACGGGGGCCCCACAAGGCTGTGTGCTCAGCCCCCTCCTCTTCACCCTATTGACACACAACTGCACAGCAACCCCACAGCTCCAACCACCTCGTGAAGTTTGCTGACAACACAACACTGGTGGGCCTCATCTCCAACGGCGACGAGACCCACTACAGGAAAGAAGTGGAGCTTCTGACCAGATGGTGCAAGGACAACAACCTCCTGCTAAACATCAGCAAGACAAAAGAGATGGTCGTCAGCTTCCAGAGAGGCCACACCCAACACCCCCCACTGACCATCAATTGTGCTGCAGTGGAGAAGGTGAGCAGCACCAAGTTCCCGGGGGTGCACATCAGCGATGACTTTTCCTGGACCACCAACACTGCATCTCTGGCCAAGAAAGCACAGCGGCATCTCTACTTCCTGCGCAAACTGAAGCGGGCAAGTGCCGCGCCACCCATCATGATGACATTTTACAGAGGAACCATCAAAAAGCATCCTCACCAGCTGCATCACCATGTGCGGCGGGAGCTGCACTGACTACAACAGGAAGGCTCTTCAACGCATCGTGAGGACAGCTGAGAGATTATTGGTGCTCTACCCCCCTCCCTGCAAGACCTGTACACCACCCACCTCAGCCGCAAAGCCATCACAATTGTCATCGATACAAGTCACCCTGCACACAGTCTGTTCAGCCTCCTGCCATCCGGAAAGAGGTACAGGAGCCTCTGCTCCTGCACCATCAGACTAGGGAAGAGCTTTATCCACCAGGCTGTGATACTGCTGAACTCTCTCCCCTTCCCACCTTTGAAACTGCTGAACTCTCTCTCTCTCTCTCTCTCTCTCTCTCTCTCTCTTCTCTCTCTCTCTCTTTCTCTCTCTCTCTCTCTCTCTCTCCCCTCGCCCCTCCCATATTCAGCGCCAATCTGATGAAACACCTAGCTGGTGTTACAACTATAACAATTACCTCAATGCACAAAACTAGGACAACCACAATCAGAGTAGTCTTGCTTTGTCTCTTTCTGTTGGATTGTCTTGTCATACGCTGCTACTTAAGTCTTGTCTTGGGGTACTCTTGGCATACCTGGTTTTCGTTTTTTGTTAAGCAGTACTAGGCAAAGTAGCCCTAACATACTGCATGTTTCTATTGTTAAGAATCGAGTTTTAGGATTGTCTCGTCTTGCGCACCTACACTTTGTTATTGTACATGTACAACGCAGAGGATAGTGAGAAATGCAATTTTGATTCCTTTGTATCTTAAGTACATGTGAAGAAATTGACAATAAAATTGACTATGACTTGACTTAGATTATTATTTTCTGTAATGATACACATGTGTTCGTGCTGTGTGAATGAATGTATGTTTAAAAAATATATATTGAAACAGTTTTCATTTGTCATCATGATGCTAATCAGGAGTCTTCAATACTGGTCCTCAAGGATCTGTGTCCAGGATGTCTTGTATGCTTCCTTGGCTGCAACACATCTGATTCAAATGATCAGACAAACAGCAAGATTAAAGCCATTTTTTCTACTCAGGTTCTGAGAACCACAAATCCCTCATCCAAACCGTTATGGAGCCAGCTGAGTTGGGCACACGTGGGCAGTTAATGCCCCAGTGCTCGTTAGTGTAGGACCAGCATCCAATGTCCTGCCTGAATGATAGCGCAAAGATCACTTTTATCGTGAGCCTTCTCACTGACAAAGCTGCATTCTGGGCCATGACAGTGAGTGTATTGAATTAGACCCTGCGTGACAGTCTCTCCGAGTTTCTTTAGGAGTTTCAGAATGTCTTCGATCACCCTCTGTGGGGGGCGTGAGGCCGAATTCTCCGTCCACTTCTGCATCCTGGCGGTGGAGAGCAGTTTTGGGGAGATGTCTCTGTACAGCATATTCTGCTGAGGACTTAACGCTTAACACTCAAAGACGAGTTGATGGCAAGGGACAAGACCACCACCATCCGACAGGACATTCCCCTGGACGTTCAGCTGCGGGAGCGGTGGTAAGATTCTGCCTGCGGGCAAGGTCCCGCCGTTCCGTTGTACAGCCGGAGGTCATGCCCAGCTGTGGTGGGTGAACCCTGCTCCAACATGAATCCCACCATCTCGATCTCTCTTGGAGGTGAGCCCAGGCAATTGGGAAGGATCGACTCTCCCAGAGGGCGGGACAAACACACAAAGTCAAAGTGGACTGCACCACAAAGTCAAACTTTGGGGCTTCTCACTAGAGGTTGTCTGCCAGGACATCTGACGAGATGAACAGATTGTGAGTACCTGGCTAGGACAGGATACCTAGGAGGGGCCCAGGGAGATCGCAATTCTAAGAAATTACAACTGGAGGGCGAGGTCTCTTACAGCAGTAAGTTGGTGATGGTGTAAGCACTGGTTGACTCTGGGGCTGATGACAATTTTACTGATTCCACTATGGTTTGTGTCCTAGGGTGTCCACACATACTTTTGGACAGCCACAAGTTCGTTGATGATTTAGATAGCAGCCATCTGGCAGTTATTACCTACCAAACTGAGGTGTTTTCATTGGTAGTTTCAGGAAATCACAGCGGACAGATCAGTTTATTTTGTCATGGCCTCTCAGTGGGCACCTGTCTTCCTGGGTAAGCCCTGGATGACCCTCCACAACCCTGACAACAATTGTACGAAGCCCAATCTTAAGGAATGAAGCCCATTTTGTCATGCTTACAGTCTCCAGAATATGTCAGACTTCTCCCAGTCTGAACAGACGAGAAGGAAATTGATTTAGGCCATATGATTGCTGGAACAATATTGTTCCAGGATCCCCGTACCCGGCGGCTACATTTTACAAAGTATCATACCACGAGCAGGAAGCTTCGAGACAATACATATCTTCATCAATCTCTTCCAGGCTCATTCATCCGTCTACTTCCCGGTTTGGTGGGTGATTCTTTTTCACTGAAACAAAAGACCCTCTGACGGTGTGAGAATTATCATGGTTTAAACAACATAACCTCAAGTAGTATCCGTTATTCCTTTTAGATTACGCTTTTTTAGCACTTTATTCTGCTCATGTGTTCACTAAGTTAGATCTATGTAACACTTACGATTTAGTTTGGGTTCGATCCCCTGACCAGCAAGACCATGTCGAAGTGTCCTTGAGCAAGACACTGAACCCCTAGTTGCTCCTAATACTGCGTCATCAGTAGGTAAATGACTAGTTAGTGTAAAGCGCTTTGAGTACCCAAGGTAGAAAATCACTATATAAGTGAAAGTCCATTTACCATTTAAGAATAGAAATAAGAGTGCCTCACTTGTCATTGTGACTAAGTACATTAGTATAATAAATGTGTGATGGAAGTAAAAGATCTTGAACTTTTTACTGTCTGACTATACCCTGTCCAAGCACCTTTGGAAAGCGAATATTCACTTGAAAAAAAAACGGAGTTTAAATTGGACTTGTCCGTCCTTTTTCCGAAAAGTGTGTCCTGCAAACCACTTCCAGCACTGTTAGAGTTTGTCCTTTAGGGTGCTGCTCCAAAGAGCGCCTTTGAAGAGAGCTAATTACCATCACTAAATGAGAAATGGCATGTGAGCGGTTAATTGTTTTTTTTTCACACTTGAGAAACTCAAGGCCAGTGGCATTGAGTCTATTAAAGCCACATTTTCACTCAGGGACTAGCACATTTGTTGTAGTTGCGTGTTTTGTTTGTAGGAAATACTTGGCAGTTGTTTTTTTTTTTCATCTTTGACCAAATGAAAAATGGAAAAGATCAGAGGAAGCATTGCTGAACTATTACAAAAGGTGACCAAAATGTTTCTTTGGCTTTTATCTGACTAACTCTGCTAACACGCAGTCGACCAACTTGCTCTGCCATAGTGGTCTTTTGATGAGGCCATAAACAAAGGATTTCACATGGAGAAGCAAAAGGCAACAAGTTGTTAAGAGTTGTCTCTAAAACATCTCTTTGGGCAGGAGTTGAGTGGATTCGAAATTACAAAAAGTTTACTCTTCACATTGTCTAATTGTCATTGTCTTCACTCTTCACCTCAATTCATTGTATTAGAATCGAGGGGGCTAACGCTATGTAATAGCAGGTGCTTGCAACCATGGACTGCAAAAAGCCATAAGGAAAGTAAATAATCAGTACAAGTAGAGGAGCATGATGGAACATGGTTAGTGTGTGCCTAACAGTCAACGGTGGACCCAGGGCTACGCAGACACAGATAAGAGTTGTTAATTTGAACACAGAAAAGCAGGAAATGTCTAGCTTGCATTTTGAGGCACAGCTGCAGGAGACAGAGAGACAGACTCAAAGATAGGGCAGTTTGGGATTAGGTGGAAGCCTGATTATGTCATCCTATTAATAATAAACTATAACATACTAATACTAGCCAACCTGCTTTGCCTTCCAGTACACCTGAGATGTGATTTTGTTAATTACAGTGGGCCCCCGAGTTACGAGACTAATCTGTTCTGTGGTTGGGGTCATCAGGCGAAGTTGCCATATGACGGGCAATCCAAACCTATGTTTTATGTACTTGCGCCGATTGATTGGTGTGGGTTTTGGTATGGAACCCACCGCTCAGGGACGTTTGTTGCGATGGACCCACAATATAAGGAGTATCTTACCCAATGACGTCTCCTGGCGTCAAGGCATCTTCACACTGTACACTGACTGAGTAGTATGTCACAATGTGCTATTTTTGGCACTAGGTATCTAGTGCAACCTGTTGAACCTGGAAGGGGGCTTCCCAGCTACTGTTCCTTTGAAGGTTTCTTATTTTACTCAGATGGGAATTAATTTGTTTTTCCTTCTTCTTCTAAGAGCTTTTTTCAGGGGATGCTGTCTTTTATATGTGATGTTCTGTGTGATCTATCTATCTGTGATTTCTTTTCATCTCTAAAGCCTTTTGAGACTGTGGTGATTCAGGGCTATACAAACAAACTTGACATAAGTTCACTAATCAGGCAGGTGGCACAGGTGTCCTTACCGGACCCGTTAGCGTATGGATAAGAACAGTCAGGGTCGACAATGGGCAGACAAGTGAGGATGACAGCCGAGCAAGTAGAAGAGGGCAAGTAGAGCTGGGACACGGACAGGCAAGCAGGACAAGAACCGGGTGTGTGTTTGAGAACAGGCAGGGTCAAGACACGAACAGGCAAAGCCGGATGAGAGGCAGGTGTGTAGTTGATGAGGATTAACCAGGAGTAAACGCTAGAAGGCCTGACATTAAGTATCTGGTAGGGAGAGGCAGGAAAAGGCAGGTTTATATACTCGTTGGATAAGCGCCTGGTGGTACTGGGCTGATTAATTGGAATGCGGTCAGACAGGTTGGTGGGTGAGAGGCTGGCCAGACAGCCAGGTTGTGATAATTTAGAATGTGTCAATTAATGGTTTTATAAATCACTATCAAGGTATGAAAAGGAAAATTGATTATTGATTTTTTTAAACCCAGTCTCAATTCTATATTTTTTACCTTAACATCCTCTCCCGATTAAATACTGATATATGTAGTAAAATATTTTGAATGAGAAAAGCCAAAAAATCAATACTAAAGGGCACAAAACTGCATGTGGAACCAAAAGCCAAATCGTATATTCTCAAATATATCTGTATACTCATGCAATAAAGGAATCTTTATTTTCTCAACAACACTGATTCAAACTTTTCTCATTCATTTGAAATGGTTTTAATGAGTTTGTTGGTCTTGCCTCCCCAGCTCTCCTTCAAACATCTCCCACCACACCCTCTCCTAGCTGGCTGTCCACTCATCCATCCTCGAATGCTGCTTACCCTGCCCAGGATAAAATGCATGGCAAGTCAGCCGGAGCCCCCACTGAGTGGACAAGTCTCGGCCTGGCTGTACTCAAAAGAGTGTCAGGCTGTTGGCTTGCGGCTTCACTGCCCCGTGCTAGTGAGCTGACACTCACTCGCTAGCTGCCGGTTACTCTGACACATGTGACAGGCTCTGTCCCTCCCACTCTTGGTAACACACACACACACACACTCACGCATAGTCAGCCATCAACCCTCATTCAACTCCCTCTCAGCCACAGGTCAGCAGCTCAGACAGGCAGCTTGTTCCTCCTCAGCAGGAAAGGACAGACCATCGCAAGGTGCACACATATATTCAAATACACACACACACACACACACACACATACATACATACATACATACATACATACATACATACATACACATATATATATATATATTTATGATTTATGTATATACATGTATGTTTATATATATATATATATATATATATATATATATATATATATATATATATATATATGAATACAAATACACGAGCATCATCTTTCAGGAATATTGTCCTTCCAGCAGGAAGTCAGCCTTCAATACGGGGAGAGCGGAGAAGCGAGAGGGAGAATGGAACTTTCATCACATGAAGATATGTAAAAGAGAAGGAAGCTAGGCAAGAAAATAATCACATCTGGAGGAACTTTCCCAAGATTGCTGCATTAGGAAGCTCTTTTGTCACCTTAATCAAAGATTCCAGGGGGGCTCCTGTGTGTGACTCCCCTCTCTCTTCAGGACTCTCTCACTGGGACGTTTCCAACCCAGCAGTATGCCTGCAGCTTGCACATTAAGACGCACCCTGGGAGTGTGACCCACCATGTACAGATGGATGCCATCCGTTGCTCACCTCCACTTACCTGAAGCCTCTGCTGCCTCAGCCTTGGCCAAGCAATGGCCCAACGTGGTCTCCTTCTGCCTGGCATGCCTTACCTTGCTGCTGGCCGCCTCGGGGGCCTGCCCTCCTGGGCCCATGCAGGTTCTGGCGGGTGGCACAAATTGCTCGTGGATGTTGGAGAGGCATACAAGAAGTTACAATCACCTGGAGGGCGATGTGCGGCTACGGCGGCTTTACTCGGCCAACAAGTTCTTCTTGTGCATTGACAGAACGGGCAAGGTGGATGGCACGCGGCGGAAAAACCATGCAGACAGTAAGTTGCTAAAAGTGTATCAGAAGGAGTGACGTTCTCATTTCGCGATTAGACTTTTTTTTTGCTGTTCATTGGATTATCCTGCAGTTGTATCATTGCTCGGCTTCCGTGTTGTGTTTAGAGCAGGAGACGCAGGTTGCTAGGTAAGACAAGCACACTGTGTTGTGGATTAAAGCTCCTCATGGGACAGTCGGTGCTGCATTTATTTTCTTCCAGAAAAGACATTGGACATCAGTTGGTATGGAAAAACGATACATCGTGGGGGTAATCCGGGGGATTAATTTGTCGTACTCTGAAATGCAGAAATTGTGAAGCAGTTTTGTATGGGAACATACAAAAAAGACTTATTTACGTGATGTGCTGGTGTCTTTTCTGATTAGGTTGTATGGATGTGGCTTTATGTGAATCCTGCGGCCTCATACGTGCATACCTTCATCATTAGTATATGTCATGCAACTGTATATTTTTGACCATATGTAATTTATTTGAAGTCAGCTAAGGCGAAATAAACAAAAAAAAAAGTTATTAAAGCACATGAGAAATAAGCAGAACACCGTTATAGGTTGTTTATTTTGTTTTGGGACATTTATTCAACCCAAACAATTGGATTCAATAAACCACAAAACAACCTAAATTTTGGATTGCCTTGAAAGTTTACATGCAGAGTGTTTGTTTCAGAGGACACCTGAGAAGTGCAGCAGCCGCACTTCATTGTGCTCATCAATGGATGTCTTTCAGACATTTCACCAGGTCATCTGTCTCAAGGGCTAACCTCACCTCTTTGTCCATCACTGCATGAGTGACAGGCGGGGCTCCCTGCAATGTTTTGGACAACAATATTTATTTGTTAATGGTTCTTTTTAACCTGTCTGGGTGAGTCAGAGATGTTGCATATGACTTCTGAAGTGGTGGGGAAGGAGCAGCTGTTGTGGTAATGTCATTTACAGGCTTGGTGCCACCGTTTCAAGTTGTGAGTGACATTTTTTCATCTGTCCAAATCATGAAAGTCAAGTTAAGGTGACTTAGAAGGACGATATTAAAATGGGAATTTGAACATTGTCTTTTGCATTCACAGTCATGTACACACACTCTTCAATTTATCATGACTAGCTAATTGTGTGAAGGCGAAAGTTATAACTCCTTTTTTATTCCACTCATTTCTGGACACGTTTCATCTCATTCCCAGTTCATCCGATTCACACGTTCCAATTTCATATTATTCCAATTAATCGTTTGACGACTGCTTGCATTT
The DNA here is from genome assembly GCF_059441005.1 of Hippichthys cyanospilos. NCBI lineage: Eukaryota > Metazoa > Chordata > Actinopteri > Syngnathiformes > Syngnathidae > Hippichthys > Hippichthys cyanospilos. Next base: position 21,924,913 of record NC_142378.1, read on the forward strand.
TTTCTCATTTCAAATAGTTACTGATTTCCCACAATTCCCTGTTTTCCACGCCAAAAATCCCATTGACTTAACATTGGGTGATTTTATATTTCATGTTTACATCTTTCACATTTTATATTTTCACTATTTAGCTCATTCTTTTCATCTTAGGGATCATTCCGATCATTCCAGTAATTCATACATTCCAATATTTTCCCATAATTCGATATTTTTCACCCTTCAATATTTTACAGTTCATTTTCAATGGGAGGATTCCCTATTCATTCCAAATGAGAGATTTAACATTTCACATTTTGAGCCTTCCCATTTCACATTCATAATATTTAACTCTTTCATTTTACCGCATTGATCATTCCCATCATTCCAATAATTCATAAATATTAATATTTTCCCATAATTCTATATTTTTTCCTATAATAATTCATAATCCATTCCCAATGGCATATTTAACATTTCACATTTGAAGCTTCCCCATTTCTTATATACATTATTCAATTAATTTCTTTCACATTTTTATCATTACTAATATTCACAGATTCAATGAATTCATAACTATTTTAATATTATCACCCATAATTCCTCATTCATTCCCACTGTTCTCACCAAAACTTTTGTAACCTTACTTCTTCGCCATTACTCATCCGATTTACACTGTGCCAACTTTAATCGATTCCCCCGATTCCTACCATTCCATGGATGTATCCATTTTCCTTTTCCCACAATTCAAAACTTTCCCACAATTCCACTTTTTTCTGTTTTTCCTTGTATCTTCTACATTATTTGACCTCTTCAAAACGTTCCAAACTTGTAATATTCAGAACACTTCACAGATTCAAGCTATTTGAACATTCCACATCATTCCACTAATCAACGTCTCTCCTTTCAGCGTTTTCGCTTTCACATGCAATTTGTTCAGGAATTGCACATTTTCTAGTTCAAAATACATCAGATATGGTTTTTAACATGCATTGTGAAATTGTTTCATTTGAGAAATCATGGCGAAAAACAGCCCAAAACAATGTTTGTATGTCGAGAAGTATATACATAAGATGCACCTTGCACTTCTCAGTTTCTTTAGTTTCAATGGAGAGATTGTAATTAATTAAAAAAAAAAAAACTTGATAACTACGCATATGTATTGAGATAGAAAATACAGAAATATATGATATGCTGTCCATTTGTTTTTTCTTTTATAATAGCATTGCCAAATATTCGTTTGACTGCTTGTTACCAGGCAGAATTCATGGGGTAGAATTCATCTTTCTTCAGACAAATTAAAATAACTGGCAAAAATGTCCATAGATACTTAAATTCTTAAATCATTCCTTTGTTTTAACATAATCATACATACAGAGATTGAGTCAGCAATAATCAATACTCTGTAAGTATAAATCTGTTTCATGTGTAGGGAAAAAATATAATATCTACCGGTATATTTTTATATTACATTTTTACATCGGATTTAAACCCTTCCAATTAACACATATTCCAAATTATAACACACACCCAGGTTATCATTTTCTCTTTCCACATACTTTCAGCTTTACCACAATTTATTACTGATGTAAAAAAAAAACATCCCCATTTGTTTTCTAATATACAGACTGATATATTCGCATTTAGTATTTTTGCATTCACACAGAATTTCTCCAGGGATTGTAAATTAAGTTACTCATCATTTACATAGGTTTTTCTGTCGTCTGTATAGTATATGATGCATGAGTCTTTTATAAGCTCATTTCATTCATTCTTACACAATATTAGAAAAAGATGATTTGCTTGTTAATTTTTGTTCTGTTCCATGAGGATCTCTCAAAGGGAGTCCAGCAGGTTAAGCCTGCCCAAGCACCGGTGCTCTTGTCTATAGCTTAACTCTGAACATTTGGTTTTATCTTGCAATGTCATACAAAGCTGTTTATTTAGCGACGATTGGGCACCAAGGCTTTGAATCAGACTTAAAGCCTCTTGAACCACAGGATTTCTTGATATTGATACTGTGGCATGGCTGTAGATTCTAGTGGAAGTTCATACATTTTTAATGACTGCAGCGGCGAATTAGATACCAAACAAACTCAGATCCTCTGTTTTCACAATAGCTGCTTGACAAGTCAACTCAACCTCCATTCCCTGACGCTGGTATAGGCCTCGTCGCATTTGCCTTTATGGCACTAAGTTTTTCCTGTGCCCCCTCAGGTGGAAGAGCAGCTGGACTTAGTCAACAAGCGATGTGCTAATTGAGGGCTGGAAAATATTGTGCCAAACCCAGTGGAACAGTGGCATGTAACAGCTGAGAGGAGAGGCCACGAGGAGGAAAAGTGGCATTTGATGGGGGAGTGAGATGAGTTGGACAGGAGCGATTGAAAACAAAATCAAAACAGAAAAAAACAGTTGCTATCCTGAGTTACACATTAATAAGAATGAGCGACTTCCACTTTAAATTAATGTGTTTTTTTTGGGTTTTTTTTTTTCAGAAAAACCTGTCAGAATCAGGGTGGTCTGCCAGCATATAACTTACCTATTCAAAATGCTCAAAGAATGATGAGCATGTCTTGCCTGTGCACATGTGCAAACGTACACAAACATACATTGAAATGAACACAAACACCATAGCTTCAAGTTTCTGTGTCCTAATGGTTACTGGTAACGTAGTGTGAGATGTCAACTAATATTCGTCAATAATCGTATCATAAAATAAGTGCGTGAAAAAAATGGATAGCTGATTCTCTTTGTTATTGGTATGATAACCTACTACTGCTATCTTAAAATGACTTGTATCATGGTATATTTTCCCATGTTCCACAGTAAAATATATGCGTATAGATTATATTTGGCATATTGGCAGGTCAATTTCTTATTAAATATGAGTTTTATGGTTCTGATATTTCAAACCAAGAAGTTAAGCGTTTTGTTTACTTAAGCTGTGGCTTAAGTGTGGCTTCCTCATGAGGTTGTCCAATGTTGGCCAGCCAAGAAACATCCATCCATCCATCCATCAGCTTATACTTAGGAAAATTGTGGGATGCCAGAAAAAAAGTGTGTGAAGGAACCAAAACAGGCGTTTTACTGACATTAAAATGCGAAAAAAAATGTCAAGTGATCTGCATCACTATGAGCTGTTCCTCCTATAAAATCTGTCCAGTGGTAAAAACAGCATTCATAAGAACACTTCCGCCTCGTTCGTGAAGGATACATCGGAAGTATCCTTCGAGGCCTTTGCTCTTCTTCTACTTGTTTTATGATCTTCTTTGACGTTTATTAGCCGTCTGCTTCACTTGCATAGACTTGACACTGATGTTGGTTGTCCGGGTGTGTGCTCACAAACACACATTATTGCCACTTAGGCATTTTCTATTGTAAAATTAAATTAAAAAATGTGGGTAAGGCTGGCGTGTATTTACTATATTGCAGGTCGTCTGAGGGCTTACCATTGTCACTTTGGGGGTGTTTAGGGTGAGTAACATGGCTAAAATCTCCAAAATGATTAAATTCCATGATACAGACCCATTAATATTGCTGGACCATCTGGGTCAACTCTTGTTTTGTATTAGCAATAGCCAATTGCAGCCAATGCTGCGTAAATTGGTATAATGTGTTTCTCTGTCTGTCCATTCCTCTGTCTATCGTCCATACAGCCATCCATAAAGCCATTTACTGTACTTAACTGCTTACAATTTAGAAATATTGTGAGAGACTTGTGAATGTCATACATTCGGTATTTTTTTCATTTCAGAGATATTTGGCATAGGGAGGCAGTTGTAATGGGGTCACAGAACACTATTCATTTTGTGTTTTCCATGAAATGGTCTAACTGTGTACATTGTGTCTGCACTCATGCAAATACCAATACCCCTGACGAATTGTAAGTTGTATATTTAGCTATACAACTCATTCGTACTAGGGTCATGAGTGTGCTGGAACCTATTCAGGCTGACTTTGGGCGAGAGATGTAGCACATTATGCAGCTTACACCTAACATGCTTGTTTTTGGAATGTGGGAGAAAACCAAAGTACCAGGAAATAACCCACACAAGCACGGACAGAACATGCAGACTACACACGGGAAGAAGAGAGTCCAGATTTCAAACTTAAAAAACTGCGATAGGGATATCATGTTATGTCCCAGTCTAGGGGCCTAGGACACAACATGGGTAATGGGCCCCGCCTTCCCCAACTCCCAAGCAGCCAGCCGATGAACCAGGTGTTTGAAAACAAAGGATATATTTATTTACATGAGAAAAGGGTTACTGAAATATTAGCAATTAACAAACCAAGCCAAAACAACAAAACAATCTGTCGGTACAATAACCAAACTATCCTAACAAACAAAACCAAAAGACAATAGGCTTAGCTCCCTAGCTCCAAAAACAGGAGGAAAGAAAATGCACAACAAAAACGGCGGTTCACCCCTACTGCTCGGTTTCCACAAATATCAGTACTAATGCATGGCTGGTTGGGAGCGAAGGAGGACGAGAGAGTTGTCTGCCATCTCGGCTCAATATATAGCAGGTGTGCGACCTGCCAATCAGCAGCAGCCAATCATGGGCCTTTCTGGATCCGACCAATCCTTGCATTGCTGGGTCCCACCTAAAAAAAGAAGCCAGGAAACAGGGGAAAAAGAAACAAAGCAGGCCGGTACCGGAGAGAAAGACCCCTGAGTGAACCCACCCGTAACAATGTCAAACACATGTTCATCATGCAGCCCATTTATAGAAGTGCTCTAAAATGCTGCTTTTTGTTTGGCAACATATGGGCATATTGTGTCCATGTCCTGTATAACAAACTTCGTAGAGAAGTTACAGAGGTTCTCAAAAGGGAAGAGGAAGACCTCTACAGTATGTGAAGGCACTGTCAGGAATAACCGCGTGTGGACGAGGACCCCAACCAGACGCACAGGTGAATGCTCAAGTTCTTGTTTTATTTAACAAAAAGCGCACGTCAAGCGTGGAATGAAAAAGAGCATAAAGGCAAAGTACAAATAAAATTGCAAAGTGCAAAACAAGGCGAGACAAACGTGTCTGTAGAAAGGAGCCCAAAAAGGCGGGCGAGAGGCAATCGGGGAAGCGGGGACCACAGGAGAGCAACTGCAAAGTACAACTAAAATACAAGAAAACAATGTAATACAGGAGAACAAAGTACAAACCAAAACTGTTCACAAAGCTGGGGAACGCAAGACGGGAACGCTGGGGCTTCGCTGTGCTATGAAGGAGCTTGACGAAGGAATAACCCAGCAGTGCTCTCCTGTGGTTGCTGGCCTTAAAAAGCCCTTGATGGGGAATGAGCCGCAGGTGCGTGGCCATCAGCCTCGCCCCCTCGTTGCCGCAGGAGAGCTCTGCCTAGGACCAAAAGATGCAACCAGATGAGCTGGAACATGACAGGCACGTCATTATTGTTGCTCTGTTAGACTAGCGGTAGCCCAGAGGGTATGTGAAGGCATTTCAAAGGGCATGTGCAATTTTAACAGGGATAATGCAGGTATCAGCAAATTAAATTTAAAGCGTTTAAATGCTGTGACATGAGCAGTACTTTTTTTTTTTTCAAATGAAGAGCCAATTAAATGGACCATGATACAACGTATTGCAAAAATGCGACTCTTTTGCAAAAAAGTTTTATACAGCAGTGTATTGCCATTATTGAAGCAATTTTGATGCTTGGTACATGAAATATGATCTTACTTGACTCATCTTAGAGATTTCCTGAATGCAATTTGCAAAGTTTAATGTATCTGACATTAATGGTGCAGCAGTCTGTTTTAAGTGTTTTTCTTTTCTTCTTCTAAAAGTCTAAAAATGCTATGCATGATTAGAGGGTACCTGAATGAAAAAAGAAATCACAGGGGGACATCATTGAAAGTGGGTTGAGAACTACTGGCTTATAAAGCCAACTATAACATGAAACATATAAAAACAAACATCAAATTAAACTAACCACACCTGCTAAAGAAACAGTGCCACCTGACCACGAGAGTTGCTAAAAATAACTACCATCTTGATATGCTTTTCTTTTGGAAAGTGTATGATGTAGTACATGACTGAACAACATGTCTGAAAAACAAGTGTTTACATGAGACTTGTACAGATTATATCCTGTCCCAGTTCATAGGCTGTTAATCAGAAAGCTGCAAAGCCCTGCCCACCAACTGGTTTATAATGAGATGCATTAAGAAATTATAAAGCTAAGCCGGAAAAAAAATCAAATATAATGTAAAAGCAGTTCTACGTATTCAATTGTAGGACTATATGCTATTTGTACTATGTGTATGTTACATGGCAAAGCAACAATTTAGAAAATTATTATTACATGAAACTCATCCACCCCGAGTAGTAAGTTGTACTGTAGTTTGCCAGACAAGCTCAGTTCTGATCCGACGTCTAAGTAACTTTTCCAGTCAGAATGTTGTGTTAACAAACTTTTCCTCAGTGTGCAACATCTCTCGGGTTTTCCAAGTTCACATTTGAGTTGAATTGTGCCCAAGGAGGGTGTGCGGGGAAAGAGTGAAGTGTCCGGTAAAACTTTCACTCTGATGAAATATGTTGTGGAAATTCAAACTTGTTTCGGAGGCTAAACACGCACTTTCATTGCGAAAAGTGTAATTGTGAGAGGATTCTTATAGTGTCCATTTACTATAGCATTTATCCTGTATATAGTCAGAGAAAGTGCCTCAAAGAGTCTCTGTACCAATGATCATGCACAAATCGGACAGCAAATGTGAAGAGGACATTCATTGGGAATAAATCCAATTCCAGGTGCATGACGAATGGCATTGGGACCTGTCAGCTTCTAGTTTCAAATTCTCCTCCTCACCTGACAATACATGGTTGTACTACTTTACTTTTTCCAAAGATGATTGATTTTTTACACAAACCTGTTGAGCCACACCAGCAATTCAGCTAGAATTCAGACAGGAACTGGATCAATGAAGGCCACAATAATTTCACTTGTTGAAGGGAGGGCTTTGGTATTTCAGAATACTCATGCTAATGAATACTCATGCTAATGAGTCAAGAGGGATAGAAGGTGTGGTCTGTTTGACAGTGCGGTCGAAATGAAGGACTTGGGGAGTGCTGGAGCATTTTCGGTTGCTCATTGGACATTACAGGTATGTAAGCTTTTCTTCTGGGTGTATCCAATGGGAGTTGGTATTCCAAAATGTGAGTACATGCCATAAATCAATCATGTCACCATCCTGTCGGAATAAAGAGTGACAAGAACAGGATGTCTTGGAATTGTGTCGTATTGCTTAAATTAGCCGGGCATCCCTGTTTCCTGCCACTAGGGTGCCATATCATGAATAGACCCTCAAAATATAGCAATTAGTAGCTAACAATTTATTGGCAGTCTAGATTCAGCTCCTCTCCGGGATTTACTATGTTCATCATTGAGTTTATAATCTGACACACAAAAGTAACACAACTTCACAGGGGCAACAGGAAACTAGGGACTTAGGGTTCTGATCAACTTTTCCGTTGATCAGAACAACATGGCCATTCTCAGTCTTTATACAGCCTTAATATTATTACACCTGCACAAGTATAACGCTACAAAATTTCGACTTAACCCTTAGATGCATGAGTGAGTGGACCCTACACTCTTCCATAAGTGGGTAAAAAAATGACCCATATTAGAATCACCACATTTTTATGCCATTTTTGTCATTTTGATTAAGAATATTCACCTCTATAATATTTAGTATTATATTTAGGACCACACAAGAATTATTTCATGTTTGAAATATCTTTATTTGTAACTTTTTAACAATTTTGAAAAAGAAAATTACCCAGAACAGCAATAGAAAAATGTGAATGTCCAATGTTTGTGTGTGTGTATGTATGTGTGTAACTGTCCAGTCATTGACAGTTCCTCTCTCTTTTCTCTTTTTTTCCATCTTGTCTCATCACTGTTTGCAGTTCAGACAAATTACCTTTATCTGGCTGTCATCATTGCACACAGGTACATTGCATTTCCCATTATTTCCTACCTATTGTTGATTTTCCAATCATTGTTACTTGGGCAGATCTGACACCTCTTTCTGATGATGTGGGCCCAATAGTCTGGGTCCACATCAACAGAAATTTCAGTCTCGTAGTCCAACCCTATTACTGCCTCTTCATCATCCAGCACTGTAGGACCTTTGCAACTGTGTATCTAACAGCCATGACACCTAGGATGTTTTCAATACATCAATATGTAGCTATACAAGTAATAACTCTTTCTCTCTCTCTCTTTCTCTCTCTCTCTCTCTCTCTCTCTCTCTCTCTCACACACACACACACACACACACACACACACACACGCACACACACACACACACACACAATACATATAGTAATGTTAGCTTTCTTAGTTAGAGTTAGGTGTAAGGGCTAGGATTCCCTAACCCTAACCCTACATCAGGTAGCACACAATGTACCTGTGTGCAATGATCACAGACAGAAAAAGGTCATTTGACTGAACTGCATACAGTGATGAGACAAGAAGGCAAATGAGGTTGTGGGCATGCTCAGGAAATCAAAAATGTTGGCCCACACATTTGTTATCATCCTAAAGTTGTTGGTCGAAATTCCCTGCTGTACTGTGCAGCAAGTTATGCACAATGAGATGGCCTACCTGGTCCATTTATTCTGCTAGCGCTGAGCATCTGTAGCAGAGTGAAGACATCATAGTCCGGTCATACTCATTACCTGGATACGTTTCATTCAGCATTGATGGTGGCTCGAGTGGCTACTTATAACCATATAAAACCACAGTGAAATACTTAGGGCATGCTAGGCAGATAGCTCTACTGGGGCATCGGCCCCCTACTACAATGTTCCCTAATCAGTGGCACGCTATCGATTTTTGGGCCAGTCAGTATCAGGCCCCACACATTAACCCCTGTGGCGTTTTGTATCCATTTTTTGGCAAGTTTCAAGCAGAAAATAAATTGGGGGGAAAGCATTTGGGTGATTCAAGGTCCCCCAAATTTGCAATAGATAAAAAACTAAAAAAATGGAGCATGCTGACGTTTATAAAGTCTTGCAGATCTGAGCGATCAAACAAAACACAGCATCCCGATTAAAATTAAAAAGTTAAAGTTTACACTCCCATTATAACTTATATGTTTTGATGCACTGTGAACCTCATGTGTTATCATGCATTTCCCATGATTTCCACTTCAATCCATTGAGTGGTGAGTCGATAAACAGGAGAAAGTGGGCGGCAACTGGGTGGTGACACAGACTAACGAATGCGTTATGAATTATAATTTTGAGTGGTCGAAATTAAAAAAGTACCCATGAATGACTTAGTTATCACACTTCCAAGGGTCTGCCAATATTTGGACAAAAAATTGCGATGCTGGGGTAATTATTTTTTTTACTGAAAGCATATTATTGCTTTTTTACGGGTATCAACAATAAATAAAATAAATAAATAAATAAATAAATAAATGAAAACTATATATGTATGGAAAGGTCTGATGCCACTGATCATTTTGAGTGGTCGAAATTAAAAAAGTATTCATAAATGACGTAGTTATTACAATTCCAAGGGTCTGCCAATATTTGGGCAAAAACATTGCATTTGCTTTTGCCCAAAAAATATGCATGCCACAAAAAAATGTGTTGTGATTTTTTTTAACATATTCAAAGCCCTAATTATTCATATTAAACATTCCAATTTGAATTCATTTTTTATATAGATATAGACATAAATGTTTTTTTTTTTAACTGAAAGCATATTATTGCTTTTATTGTACATAGAGGGTATCAAAAATAAATAAATAAATGAAAACTAAATATGTATGGATAGGTCTGATACCACTGAACATTTTGAATGGTCGAAATTAAAAAAAAGTATTCATAAATTACTCAGTTATCACACTTCCAAGGGTCTGCCAATATTTGGCCAAAAAAATAGCATTGCTGGGGTAATAACAAAAAATTGCTTTTGGCAAAAAAAAATATGCATGCAATGAAAAATCTGTTGTTGTGATTTTTTTTAACATATTCAAGGCCCTAATTATTCATATTAAACATTCAAATTTGAATTCCTTTTTTATATACATTATATTTTATTATATATCACTGAACATTTTGAGTGGTTGAAATAAAAAAAGTATTCATAAATGACTTAGTTATCACCCTTCCAAAGGTCTGCCAATATATAATATATCGTGTTGCTGTATAAATTTTAAAAAAGGGCATGGATATACTGTATTAGATTTTGTCACTCCAGAATATGTCGATTGAATATTTAACGGGTCTGTGGAAGAAAAAAAGTAAACGGCAGCATTTCACACACACATCAACACAAATTGTTTTAACCTCACCGCTGCCCTATTACTAAAACAATTACCATATTTACCGGACTATAAACCGCACCCATATATAAGCCGCAGCAGCAAAATATGAGCAAAAAATAAAAATAAAATTTGTCACAGATAAGCTGCACTGGACTATAAGCAGAAGGCAATAACTTGGGATATTTACGAAAAAAGAAGTTTATAAATTTATATTATTTTGTAATTTAATATTTATGTAATTGTTGGAAAAACAACAGCTAAGCTACACTAGACTATAAGCCACAGGGCTCAAATCTTGAGGAAAAAGTTGTGGCTTATAGTCCGAAAAATACGGTACATGTGATGTTATATATAAGTAACAATCTATATTTTTAATTTCAAATGACCCTTTTTTTCTGCTTGGCTCTTGGCGGTGGCGGATGCATTTTGCTCATCTCCTGCCAACCGCTTATCTCCACTGTTTACTGCACTTTTGTTGTGTGCTGTCTCTGTTTTTATCTATCATTGTGGCCTCTTGCAATACTTCTTGTCTTTTAAATCCAGCCATGGAATTGGTCAGTTAGGCTCTTGATTCAATCAACAAAATGTTTTCGACTAAAAGGGCAATCAAAGGGGAGCCTTCTGCCCATGTGGAATATTCAACGCTGGAATACGGCAATGATCCATGGAACAAGTGGAGTGTAATGTGTTTGTCGATCTTGTTCATAGAGGATGTGGATGACATCTCTCGTCTTTGAATTTTGATTGCACAGTGAGGGCGGTGTGTCTATCAATCTTGTCTGAAGAGGACGTGAGGAACACCGACTGTACATTATTGCAATTTTGATGATAGATATCCACCTTATTGGAGCGGGTAGGCATCTGGTTCATCGCAAAGTTTCCTAGACAGATGCAGGTGGATTAACAAGCTGTTGGTCTTCTTTGGTGGTGTTTAGGTAAGCGTACAATGCTCAAACAAAAAGGGGGGGCATGGCTCTGTGGTAGAGTGGTCTGCCGAGAGACTGTGGGTTCGATCCCCAGACCATCATGACCATGTCGAAGTGTCCTTGAGCAAGACACTGAACCCCTAATTGCTCCTGATGCTTCTACATCAGTAGGTAAATGACTAGTTAGTGTAAAGAGTGCCCAAGGTAGAAAAGCGCTATATACGTAAGTGAAAGTCCATTGACCATTTACCAAACCGGCATGAGAGAGGATCCAACTGCAACTTGGAGGCGGTTGTAGGATCTTCGTATGGAATTGCTATCATAGTGGAGAAGTAGCTGTTTTTCCTCAAAGTAACTGATTAGCCAATTGAAACCCCATTCAGAGTCTCGCGCTATGGACTTGACCACATACAGTAGTTTGCCAACCTGCTCTCAAAACAAACTGTTGTCTGGACTTTCTCTCCTCGATAGAATTTTCCAGACACTACAAGTCTACCTGGCCCCTCTCCTACCAAGTGCCCCCAGACTGAGCAACAGACTGCACCTTTTTGCAACTGGGACAGTATGCTAGGTATATCAGCTGAAGGACACTCTCACACAAGATGCTATTTATGGATGTTTGTGTTGACACATTGTGATGGAAACCACATTTCCCTGGGAGTGTGGATATGAAAACACCTCAATGGCTTCTGACACACCCATGCACATTTTTTTAAAAACTGTTTTTCTCTTGTGTTTTTCTGCTTATGCTGTATTTGACCTCTTTGTGTGTTTGGCTGTATATGTAATGAACTGTATGTTTTTTGTGTATACAAAACTAATCCATAGAATTCTTATCATGAATGAAGTTTTCAAAAGATGGGTCTGTGCAAGCCCTTCCACCCCCATTCAAAAAAAACCCAAAAACCTGGCTGCAGACATCCTCTGTCAAGTCGATTCCGGCGGAGCCTGCAGTCTCAGGACACGTCCGCTGTAAGAACAGGAAGAGGGGGGGAATTTCAAAATAAAACCACACATTCAACTTAAAATATTAATCCTTGTGTATAATACACATTTTTATTTATATAATGAACCTTTCAACTTTAATTGTATTTTTCCTTAGTTGTTCTTTATAAGATCCAGTGGCGTGTTTATGCCTGTGAAGCATATAATGCCATTCTGAATATTGCACGTGATATTGTTTAATTCTGTCAAAGTAGGACAAAAAGTCATCCATATTACCTGTATGTCATATACAAACAAAGCTTTTGATGTGGACAACTGAAGGATTAGTCTTGTCTTTTTCAAAACACTTAAATATTGCCACATTGTAGACTAATACACTGTGGTGGTAATTATACAACCCAAGTCATAAAGAAAAACCAACGACCGGTGATTAGCGCTCAAGCGTCAATAGCTGTAAACTCAGGGACCTTTAAGACATGTAGTATTATTATTTAAAATACAGTATTTCTCACTACATGCAAAGTGAGATATTCTAAGCCATTTTGATGATTATAGTTTACACCTTATGAAAACCCCAAATGAAATATTTTATGAAGTCAATAAAAAATTCAATCATCAAAACATAACACAGCAAAGGTGTACTGAGACTGCAGGCTCCGCCGGAATCGACTTGACAGAGGATGTCTGCAGTCAGGTGAGTTTAAAAAAAAACACATCTCAGAAACCCCACACACTTTCTCCAAATAATGACTACATTAGCGTGTGTGATGCTCACCCAGCAACATAAAGTTGGTGTGTAACTTCTCTTCTGTTCAATTTAAGTAACAATGTTAGCCATTCACGGGTGATTTAGGATGTGAGCTGTAAATCTTGGTGCCGGTCGGCACCAGGGTACTGGGACAGGGTAACCAGACTTTCTTGAACCTGATTATTCGAACTAGCATCAAAAATCACAGCCGAGGGGGTAAGTGGCGCTGCCTTTTTTATTTCGTCCCTTGTTAGCTGAATCCGCTGAGTAAAGAATTGCATGAAATCGTGTGCTGAATGGAGGGAACTATGATTAACCTGCTGCAGTTGTGTTAGCTGTGCTACCGTCTCAAATAAATATTTTGGGTTGTTTTTATTAAGATTAATCATTTTGGAAAAGTAATTTGTTTTTGCTAACCTAAGAGCCTCTTTATATTTCAGCAAGCTATCGCACCAGGCCTGACGGAAAACCTCGAGTTTAGTTGTTCGCCATTTACGCTCAAGTTGTCTGCTTAACAATTTAAACATGCGCGTTTCATCCGTAAACCACGGAGTGTGCCGTTTCGGACGAGTTTTAAGTTTCAGCGGCGCAATAGAGTTTAGGGAATTCAAAAGAACCGTATTAAAATCATTCGCGAGCTTATCGACTGAACCAGTGAAAGAGGGAAAGGCAGCTGTTGTGGAAGGCAGTAATTCAGAAAGTGCAGCAGTGGTTGAAGAGTTAATATCACCGCTCTTAAAGCCTTGGTTGTGGACAATAAGACCACACTGAGCTAAGACTTCAAATGTTATAAGATAATGATCAGACATAATGTTAGTATGCAGCAGAATTGTGACATTTGAGGCAGTTAGGCCGTGGGTTAACACCAAGTCTAAAATATTATCATTCCGGTGTGTTGCTGCTCTTATTATTTGTGTAAAACCAAATGCGTCAATTATTGCTTGAAAAGCTACAGTAAGTGGCTCCAATGGAGAGTTCATATGGATATTGAAGTCACCCATAATTAATATATTATCTGTGTGAGTTATTAAGTCAGCCATCAGTTCAGGGAATTCATCTAAGAATCCAGAGTATGGACCAGGAGGACGGTAAATAACTACCACATAGAATGGTGGTGAGGAGCTCGATCGCATAACGAGAGCCTCAAATGTCTTGAAAGTGTGACTAGTGCTCGTGCTAAGCCTAAAATCAAATTCTGAAATTAGGGCGACACCCCCCCTTTTTTTACAAGGACGGGAAACATATGAGCCCACAAAGTTTGCGAGTGAGGCCTCATTTAATGATAAGAATTCATTTGGTTTTAGCCAGGTTTCGCAGAGACCAAGCACGTTAAGATTTTGATCTGTAATGAGATCATTTACAAGAACGGCTTTTGAGGGGAGTGACCTAATATTTATGAAGTCAAATTTTAACTGGGAATTTTTTTCTGGACTACTCTGAGTCCTCATGTTGGTAGTACTAATACCAACAAGATTTTTATGGCTGGGGCTTGCTCTGTATTTTGAGTAACTAAAACCTCATCGCAATGTTAGTAAAGTAGGAATTCGATTGTTGACGGCTACAACGCGCATATTAGTATTAATATTCCGCCTAGGTACTTTGTCACTAGTCTTACTGATTAAAGAGGCAGGGCTATTTTCCTTAATCAACACCACCTCAGCAGAAATCTTATCATTAGGGCATTCAGCATTAGGTATTGAAACAGTGTGTGGATTGCAGTGACCTAGACTAAATATGCTATGTGTGTTGTAGCAGTCCAGCCTAGTGCCGGTTAACTCTAGCCTTAACGACTCCACACCCGTTCTAGCAGGCTTGCTACTCGCCTGCAACCCGACATGCTCTAATGTGAGAAGTCATGGAAGGCTCAAACAGTAATCTATGTTTCTAGAAAGAGTGATGGCGCCTTCCCAGTTAGGGTGAAGGCCATCCATCCTCAGCAGGTAGGGCCGGCCCCAGAAAGAGGGCCAATTATCTACAAACTGGAAACCCTGCTCTCTACAGAAACTAGCCATCCACCGGTTAAGCAAGAATAATCTGCTAAACCTCTCGTCATTGCCTCTCGCAGGCAGAGGGCCAGAGACAATAACTCGATGCCGACTCATCTTTCTAGCGAGATGACAAGTCCTAGCTATGTTCTTCTTTGTAATCTCAGACTGCCTCATTCTAGTATCGTTGGAGCCGACATGTATCACTATGTTCGAGTAACTAGTGTTGTTTGCACTAAACTGGTGTCTAGGCCTCTTGCGTGTCAGCTCGCTAAGGTTAGCTTCAATGTCGGGTGCTCTGGCCCCAGGGATACACATTACGGTGGCTGGCGTTTTAAGCTTGATGTTACGGGTGATGGAGTCCCCTATAACTAATATGCGGGAGCCAGTAGACTGAGATGGAGTTTGCCTAGCGAGGGGGGTAAAACAATTATGCGTCCGAACAGGCTCACCGCGGCTAGCAGGCTTCTTAGGGCTAATGCTAGCCGGACTAGCGGGTAGGCTACGACCCGCACTAGCCGACGCTAGCGGCATTGCGGGAGGGCTACGGCCCGCATTGTCACTATGAGATGTGTCCGTCTGATCTACAATTATCAGACTACTCTGCTCTAGCTGACGGACACGGCCCTCTAGGAGAGAAAGCCTCTCCATGAGAATAACGAAGGTGTCGCAAGTGACAGATGAGGTGGAGGTGCACGGAGCCATGCTTACCTTAGTACAGCCGAGCGAAATACTTACGCTAGCAGAGCTGCGCGAGAACGAGGACGAACGGAGCTAGGAGCTGTTCAGAGAAACGGCAGATCACTATCTATCGAAGAATGGAAGCAGTCCTCAAAAATGAAGGAAAAAAGAAAAAATTAAACACCGAACACAGGTCCGACGGGTGGTGGAAAAAATAGAAAAAGGAAAAAAAAAGAAAATCGTTCGTCTCTCCAGCTAAGGCTAAAACAGCAACAGCAGCAAAACACTCCCCGGAACCGGAAGTATGCACTTTCCCCTATTTTTCCCATGCAACATTCTTTCCAGTATTTAGAGGAGCGCCCCCTCATGCAAGTACGGTCAGGCCTTGCCGTCTTGTCTTCCCCTGTCAGTCAATTGTGTTGAATGTTTCTTGGATGGATCAAGCTCCTTAAGTCAGAATTTCATTGTTTTGTACACTGCAAAGACTTTAGCAAAGCTGTTTATTCTTTGTTTTTTGTCACCTTATCTCAAATTGTATTGTGCACTCAGTGTTTTGCAGCACAGGGAAAGCTGTGTCCATAATGATAATGCAGTGACAGCAATAGCTTGGATTTGCCACATACAAGTATATACAATTGTTTGTGTACAAAACTTTAAAAAGTCCTACTTTGATTTGAGGGGGGGTTGTTGTTGACAAAAAACCTTTATAGCACTTTGAGGAAAAGAGCATGCTTTTTTTGAACAGTTTGGTTTATAATGTTCATTAGAGTGAACATTTGCAAGTTAAAACAGTGAGCCCTGATAATGAATGAATGAGCAAACTATTTGCAGGAACAACTCTCAACATTTTATGCATTTGACAGCAAATGCCTATCCTTGTCACAAAGTGTGCATGTTATCCATTCATCCATCTAGCTATCACTTTTCTGTAGCCGCTTATCCTTCTCACTAGAGTCGCTGGCTTGCTGGTGCCTACCCCGGCCATGTTCAGGCTGTAGACAGGGGACACCCTGAACTCATTTCCAGACAATTGCAAAGTGTGCATGCCATAGGATCTGTATGTCACAACTTGCCTGTCACAAGGCCTGCATGTCTTCAAGCCTTTTATATTTCTTCTGTGAAATCTTAGTCAGATCATTGCATACTCTCTTGGGAAACCATCTTGTGTTACACCTGCTGTACGTGTCTTCTGCTTCTTGTGTACTGTTGCTCAACAAACCTGCCTAAATAACTGGTCTGAACACCTACCTGCCTGAAGTATGCTCTGTATCCTGCTACTAAGAGAAATTATCATAAAAAGGGACTAACTTTTTACAGCGTGGATAGTAATGATACAGTCCTGTGTTAACGATTTAAAAAAAATAGTGTATCTGTTGTTTTGTAACGGTCAGATATAACGGAGGGTGCACATGATTTTTTTCATGCAGCACTCAGATGAGTACCAGGACATGGTATTTGTTACTATGCACCCTTTCTTTCATTACAAACAGTCTTTCTATGTGTGGCATACCTTGCAATCTGTTCCGCCAGCGAGCGTGCCGTAAAGCGAGCGTGCACTTTCCTCTGAAGATACCCCTCACAAAATAAAAGCTTATAGATAAAATAGTTATTAAGAAAATGCATTACTTGTAAATACTGAACCAGTCAGCATAACTAAAACACGTCTTAAAAGATTAAAAGTTTGCAAATTAATTTGGTATTAGTTATTTATCAATTCAAAAATGATTAAAAGTATGTATATCTGAACTCTAGTTTGAAAGGCTTGTAGCGAGGTACTCCGAGTGACTCATGGCCACAAATGCACACCTGACTCACTATAGCTGAAGTTGCGCAGTAAGTCTCTCGACAAGCATATGTTAGACTATGGAGAAAAATGGCTAGAAACTATTCATTACTATAAAACTTTTCAGGCTTTTTTTTGTTCAATGAAAATTATTTATGTGCACTATTGCAACCTGTTCTTGCTGTGCTATTAAGTTTGGTCAGAGGTGGGCAACTTCCATTATTTTGCTGATCCAAAATTTGTCATGTTTTTTTGTGGCATGCTTGCGGCAAAAGAAGTACAAGTGCTGTGTTTCCTTCCCATCTAATGAAGTTTTGGAACAGCTCACACACAGCACGCAAACAAGGTGCTCCTCCCTGGTATCCACGGGGTGTACTGAATCTTACCAAATGCTTGAACTGATCCAGATGTGTCAGAACTGATTTAACCTAGGGCACAGGACTAAATCAGTCCTGCTAGATAGTATTTACTTGCCATCCTTTGGATTTTTAGCCATGACTAACTACTTTACTTAATAGCTTTAAGTATGTGAGCCTGGAACTGGAGAGGAATGTCATGCACCTGTTGCCCTCAAGTCAGACATACCCACCCCTTCAATGTCTTGTTTGATAAGGTCCATCCAGGAAGTAATAACACTCAGTAAAACATTCTTACATGTGAAATACTGGTTGATCTTTAGTCGTTTTTTTTTTCTCTCTTATTATTATCACAGGTGCACAAGGGAGTTCCATAAAGTCCCAATAGACTTTTAACACTACCACTTCAATAGCACTTATAAACATGAAAAAAGCTTGGACAACATGCCGGACAAATATTGACTTGCTGTCAGGCAATCAGGTCATGGAGCGACATTGAGACACTGCGCGACGCCATGCAAGGCCACATGGCACATAATTTCGCCTGTCATGTGAAGTAAAAAAAAATTAACTTCTGTCGCGTGTCGCATCGTGACAGCCATTCAACTTCGGGAAGTTGAATATTTTACAGAGCATAAAGTGCAATTGATATGAAATCTGTGAAATTATGCACACATGAATAAATGCAATGTCAGTTTCGCAAGTTTGGTCTACTTTAAACTAATTACACTTTATTCATATAATTGCAAAACATACTGTAGTTCCATGTTTTATTGATCAATATTTTTGTTTTATACATGAGCATGCAGACTGCTGTGTGTGTGTGTGTGTGAGCGTGCGTGTGGGGTTGATAATTGGTAAACAGCCAAACCTTTAAGAAAAATTATGCAGATAAAAGTCTAATGCTGCATTCACACCAAACGCGATTGAGGCATAAAAGTGGATGGTTTTGCGGGTGACGCAATGGACGCTTATGGAGCGACATGAGACACTGCGCGACACCACGTGAAGCCACATGGCGCGTAATTTCGCCTGTCGTGTTAAAATTTTTTGACTTCTGTCACGTGTCGCGTCATGACAGCCATTCAACTTTGGGAAGGTTCAACGTCTCACACAGGGCAGGAATGAATCATGGAGGCCGGTTTGCGGTCACCGAGTGCTATCCAACATGGCCAGCTGAGCTTTCAATACAAAAATGGAGTCAAGCAAGAGCGCTTGTAGAATGGCGGAAGGGAGAACTTGGGACAACTGGTATGTGCAGTGTTTGCTTGCTTTTTTAACAGGTGTTGAACTGTAGTTACTGTGCCAAGATAACAATAGTGCAGCATTGACAGCTGAGTATTCAGCATGGTATCGGCCATTTGATTGTGACGTTGAAACTTTTTTTTTTTTTTGCAGAAAAGTGTTGCCGCAAAGCTGAGGACAAGCAGTGTGAAAAAGAATAAAGGTGTTCTAGGAGAAAATATTGGCTCTGCTACATCCCAGAAAAGTAAAAGTTCTCAGAATGCTCTTCTTTCTGGATCTACTGTAAAGTGCGCAGCAAGCTCATTCACCTCCCCTCGCACAGCTTATTGTGACTTTCCAAAAGTGATCATCTTGAGCCCGTGACAAAATTACACACTTTGTCACATTCAGTGTGCACGTAGCACAAGTGCTCAGCAAGCTCACTCCACTCCCCTCGCATGACAAAAAGTTACTTCACAAAAATGATAATCTTGACTGCAACAAAACGCCTCACATAGAGCATAAACAACGTGCGTTGTCGTGTTCAGTGTGCTTGTAGCATAAAGGTTTAGCATATTGCTCGACTAAAGTTAAACTTTTAAATTGGTCAGATGTTAATGGCGTAGGTCACAAGCAATTGAAGTTTATAACATTGTTGATTGTGGGGCAGCAAGGACAGTTCATTCCACCAACAAAAAGAGAAATACATGTACAAGGTAGAGGATGTCATCTTTTTCAGGAATCTCGTGGAATTTTCAAATGATGGAAGTCAGACCTACCTTTAATTATGGGATTGCAACAAAAGGTAATGGACGGAGATGGGAGCAGGAATATTAAGTATTATTATATTTCTTTATAAATATCCCTTTTAATCAAGTGGAAAAGTGGAGGCTATTAATCCGAAACAGCCATTGTACAAATTTGTTTTTATGTGTCATGTTCTGTTGGTTTTTGGTTGTGGGTTTTGTTTTGGGAGGGTTCTGCTCTTTTCTGTTCACGTTCCTCTCGTGTCATCCCATGTTAGTTTGATTTGGTCCACCTGTCCGCGATTGTCTGCCCCTCGTGTGTCCACCAATCAGCTTCCCCTGCCTACTGTCTCTCTCCTAGCTGTTGCACATTTGTATAATTATGTGTATGTATTGAAGCCTCGGTTTTGTTCCCGCTTGTTGTCGGATAATAGTCGCATGTCATTATTCTTATGTCAATAGTCTCACTTCTCGTCGCAAGCCTTTTGGTCTGTATCTCCCCATGCCAACCTGCCGGTTAGTGTTTCCCGTCTCTTTTTCTGGAGTTTTTTGCTGTCCTGTTTTATCCCGCTTTGGAGTACTCAACACACACCATGTCTCAGAGCCTCTCGGTACCTGGGTCTACAATCCCTGCAACCATGCCAGCGTTTCTCCCAACCATGCCAGACCGTGACAATATGGTTATATTTAATAATGATAATCACTGAGCAGGATATTAACCAAGGAGTTAAGAACTTTTGATGAACCTTCATCAAGGACTGAATGAGGCTGTGGAAAAAAAACTCAGGAAAACTTGGAGCCAGTTGCACAGGTGAATATCAAATGTGGCATATTCCAGTCATGAAAGGATTGAACTACCTGAAGGCAGCATAACAGATGTGAAGGACAGCTACGAGAAACTTGGAATTCCAACTAGCAATAATCAAATAACCATGTAGAAGGAGTAGCGCACCTTAAGTTCTGTACCAAATGTTCAATAAGAATAGCTACGAACATGCCAGAGTTGTACGTTTCCCTGTACTGACTGCATTATGCTGCTATCCTGATGTGTTTTTTTTTTTTTTAATATAGTGCCCTCATTTTCTGATTCCCGATGTCCTTGATGCTAAATTTTTGCCATGGGCGGAAACTTTCATATCAATGTGCATCCACGGGACGCAACGTTTCTTGTAGGGGTGCACAGAGAGAATTGTTTCACACCTCCTGTCTCTTTCTGCGCTTTTTTTTTTTAAGTTTGCTGTCCGCTTATATAAGCAAATATATATCTATATACTACCTATACATCTATATATCTACTGTGTATATATATATATATATATATATATATATATATATATATATATATATATATATATATATATATGTATTACCCTACTTCGCGGTTAATGGGGGCTGTCAACCCCCCGCGAAGTCTGAAACCCGCGAAGTAGGGTATCAGTTCCTAGATTTCTATGTACGCCCCAATATAGCCGCAGTAACCATAAACAATCCTTTTTTTTTTGTATTTTTTGCCTATTTTATTTCCTTTCTCCTATTATTTAACATCACATTATCCTTATTAACTTTATTGTATATTCATTAAATAACTAATCTTAGTTTGTTCTCAGGACTGGTTATCTGCACCAAGACTCCGGTGAAAGAGTACGCAAGTCATCACGTTGAACTTCACATTTATTTTGGCTCATGTATGGTGTATCATGTAGTATCTGTTGAATAATAAATCAACAACAATCTTAAAGTCAGTAAACTAACATATAAACACTTAACTTTACTGTATTTTTATATGAATTTACTGTATTTTTAGCCGACATTTGCGGGTTAGCAACAACTAACAACTACTAACTATGAAGTGCAACATACTACATTGCTACACAAACAAACACATAAACAGAATAAACACTCATCGCTTACTAAACATAGGCATCAGCGTGTGTTATCAAATGTGGAGGCGGAGGGGAGCAGAAACCAACCCGCAGAATTTCTTTATTTATTTTCTTAAACGAGAACATATCACCGGCGATTTCCTTCTCTTTAATCCATAATAGGAGAAGCCTCTCCATTTTGTTGTTGACCGAGGTCCGTCCCCTGGCAAGGAAAGTCTTGCCCTTAGAAGATTGCCGAGCGGTTACGGCCATACTCACTAGCAAGGTTAACTATGCGTGCGCCTCCTTCGTATTTTTTTATTATCTCCTGCTTCGTTTCTATTGTCATCATCCTCTTACTTCTTCCTTTACCGCCACTTGCAATTTTAGAAGCCATGTCGAACAGATAAAGTTTGCAAAGTCTTGACAACACACCGACCAGCTGTGCCATCAAGCTAGATGAAGGCGTTCGACCAATAGCATATCGGCATCTCCGTGACAGAGACCATGACTGAGACCGTGACTGTGACTTTATAAGACCAATAGCATATCGGTGTTATCTGTCACATGCAAGAGTGGTTATTTATGTTGATGTAGCAAAGCAAAAAAAATAGTGAGGGCACACTGACCGGCATGTTGAATTGTTCGTAAGATGAAAAGTTTGTGCGTAAGAGGGTCGTAAGATATAAAGTTTGTGAAAGAGGGAGTTCGTAAACCGTGGGTCCACTGTATATATGTGTGTGTGTGTGTGTGTGTGTGTGTGTGTGTGCGTGCGTGCGTGTGTGCGTGCGTGTGTAAAGCAGTAATAGGATCTCTGAATGTTATATTTCACCATGCGGCGACAGGGACTTTATACCGACCAGAAAGGTGCATTGAAAAGGGCTTGTGACATATAGTAAAAAGTAAATGACTCTAGGAGATGACTGCAGGAGAATCCAATGCTTAGAGGCTTAGAAATGGTAAACAAGTCTTTTCTGTCTGTTTACCTTTCTGGTTCCCAAGGACGGGCTGCACTGGCAATGAAACGTCACCACAGACGCAGCAGCAGCATGCCACTTTTCTCTAATTTGACGGCATGGGGGGGACGGCTCCAGACTAATGTGGATTCAACCATTCCAGGCGCTATTCCCTGGGCAGCAAAGTGAAGGAAGCTGCTGTGTGATTCACAAAGCTTTCAGCGAGCAGATCTACTTGTAACTATCTGTGAATTCTTGAATGGGCAGCTGCTGGCTTGTTGTGGATGTAATGCATAATTTGGAGGCACTTTGCTCTGCCTGTCCCCACTACCTGATTAAAGAAAAGAACTCTTTAGTGAGGAAGCTTGGTACCACACAGGCTGGCGCACACTGGTGTCATTCCTCAGCCTTTTTCACTCCTGCACTCTCCCTACCCCACCGAATTAGCTTGTAAATTTGAAGTTAGATCATCAGAGGGGCTTCCCAGAGGTTCTTTAAAGTACTGATTTGATGTGGTGTTAAGTAAAATCACATCTTGTGTGTGTGTGTGTGTGTGTGTGTGTGTGTGTGTGTGTGTGTGTGTGTGTGTGTGCGTGGGTGTGTGTCATCAACAGGACGGATAGGACATGTGCACTCATTGATGCTTGAGGAGGAGGTGAATACGAGCACAGTTTGTGTTGAACTAACAGTCTTACAGGTTTTAAATTGAGGTACATTTCTGTTTTAATAATTCTCTGGGAATCCCGGATGACAGTTTTGATGCATAAAAAACATTTGTGAGTCGAATGTTTTTGGACATTATATACAGTAATAGTTACTCTACGATTAAAATTGCCTAGTTTCTTCCTGTTTAATCTTGGTTTAATCGTTATGCTTTTGGTTTTAAATTTTAAATTGAGGTACATTTCTGTTTTAATAATGCTCTGGGAATCCCGAATGACAGTTTTGATGCATAAAAAACATTTGTGAGTCGAATGTTTTTGCACATTATATACAGTAATAGTTACTCTACGATTAAAATTGCCTAGTTTCTTCCTGTTTAATCTTGGTTTAATCATTATGCTAAACAGTGTCCCGGCGCCGACCCCCCCCCCCATGATAAGTGAAATATTCAAAGTAACCACCCAGAAATTTTCATGCATATGTATGTGGGTACCAATATTTTTTAAGACATGTAACGTATTAATATTTTACATATTTGGGACAACGATTACTGCAGTAAATGTTTAAATGTGCATTTCACACAGTCCAGGAACCCTGATACGGAGTTCCTTATAGGCATCCCACAAGTTTGCCTCATTCGGATGGACAGCGGAAGGGTGTCAGAGAAATCTCTAAAAGAAGACTAGGACAAGCCTAGCTGTTAAGCAGCAAAAAGAATAACTCAGACCAGCCAAGATTGACTTTTCTATGCCAGGCATAGGGAAAAAGCTTGGGCAAATGAACTCGTGGGTTTTCCAACGCTAATTCAACGCCCAAGCGCCTCTGCCTGGTTTTTATTAATCCAGCAAAGCATTGCACATAACAAGACATAACAAAAAGAGCCAGTCGGGTGCCACCAACAGCTGGGCCAATGTCCCAGCTCAAGCTTTTCTGCGTCAGCTTTATCTAAGGACTGGGGCCTGTGAACTATGAACTAGGCCTGCACAGATGGATAGCAATGCACACTATTCTAGACAAGAAATAAGCACATAATGATAACAACCTAATATATGATTTCCTTCACAAAGGGTTAGATTATTGAAATTGGACTGATGCATCAAGGAGAGCTTGCCGGAGGAGACGAAGACACTCAGCTAAGGCGGGCCCCAGGGGTAGAGCTTTCAGGGTAGTGAATGGCACAGACTGGGATGTGGCTGTCTGCTGTCATAAGTCTGCTTCAGTGATTACTTGCTGCGTGATCCGGATTTTCACAAAGTTAAGTAGAAGGGGGGCGAAGTCGGGTTGCCGACGCGTTTGGCAACGTGTTTGCCCACGAGCTTGTCGACGCCCGCCTTTCGGCTGACGTTTCAGTGTCTATTGGCATGTTGTTTACGAAAAAAAAAATGTAAAAACAATCCGTGGGCTGAGCACCAAATGTAGTGGATTTCTGATCCAGATCATCGGGAAGTATATCTCCTTCAGTTGGTGTTCTGTTTGTGTGTTTTTATTGATTTATTTATTTAAAGCTCTGGATCACAAACACGCTAGCTCATGGTGGGCATTCCGGTCAGCGACTCGCCTTTTCTCTTAGTTGAAGCAAATTGGAGTTGGAAGTCCTCTTTTCCGCTAATACACAGTAGAGTCTGTTGTAGAGGACCCGTCCACCTATCAATTTTCTCTCCTCCCATTATTTAAAAAAATTGAACCTGGCCACAGTGTAAGCAAAGCGTAATGGCGGCTCCTAATACCGAAACAACACACACCCAAGTTCCACCAACCAATCAGCGTTAGCAAGCAGAAGTTAGCACAAGTAAGCACAGCACGTCCTCGTCGAGCTACCCGGGTACAGAAGCGGAGACCCTAGTCGCAACTAGGAGCTCAGAAGATTCAGGGTAGAGGCTTAACGGAAGCTTTCCTACCCGAACATTTTTTTGAAGTGAAGACAAAGGAGAACCAGCTACCAGGGTACAACGGAAGAGTTCCTGCAGTCTGAAAGGGGCTAATAACAAGGTAGCAGAATGTACACTCAAAATGAACATTTAATACAAAAGCAGTCTGGGTAACATCTTCCTTAACACTTTCTTTAGTCCTCCTCCTCCTCCCTCTCCTCCCTTCGAAGACTTGCCAGGCAATTTGACAATCAGTTCACAGGCACTTCTATAAGACACGTGATTGGCTCCTCCTCCTCATTGGTCAATTTTTCCCTGGGAGCCAATCACAGAGAGGGAGGAGAAAGAAGGGGAAAGAAAGCGTTTGGGAAGATGTTACTTAGACTGTTTTTGTGATAAATGTGAATTTCCAGTGTAAACTCTGCTTCCTTGTTATTATGTGTGGTCAGCTATGGGCTCCACTCTAGGTGATGAGATTAAGTTTGAAGGAGCAAGACAACATTGTACACTCAAAAATTCAGGAAATTCTCTTGGTGTGTTTCTTCACGCTAATTTAAAAGTCTTTCATGTGTGACTGTCAAACATTCACTCAGTAGTACAGCCCAGAATTTTATGACATAATTTGTGGTTGGGTTTGTCAAACACAGTAAGGCTATTGTAGACCTAAGCAAGCCTTGTTGCATAGACTGATGACACCGACACAGATGGGGAATGAAAACGTCTTTCACAACCACCAAATCCAGTTGATATTGATTCAATTGTCTGAGGACTGGCACAAAGCCCCATTGTTGTTTTTTGAATTGCAGCGTACTGGATCAAATGTTTTCAGGCCGTAAATGGGGCAAGGCAATAGGTTAGTTCCCACTGTTGTTTCAGTGCAAACTCACATAGACAAAACACACTCACAAGCACTTCCAGTCTACTCAGACCCCTCTAGATTTGGATTGCAGAGTACTGGGTCAGTGGGTCTGATGATAAATCAGATGCATTAATATGCCCTGCTAGGGAAATAGCAAGGAGGTGCAGAGGGGGGCTAATTGTTCACATTTGACCCACGGACTGTGGGAACGTAGGTCTTATCTACAGTGGTAATTGTCTAATGAAACACTTCCGCAACTCCTTTACTAGATTGTCATCCACCGGTTGGGGTAGGGTATGTGTGGCCAATGCGTGTGTGCATATGTGTGTGTATGTATGAGAGGTGCTGAAGAAAATCACAGGATACGGAACTCCCTGTGGCCATCTCCTCTGCTTTTATCAACAAGATCAGTCTCATAATGATACACTGACAGCACACGTGTGGTTGCCATTATGGCTTAGATTGAGGACCGGATCACGAATGGTCAATCTAATTCCAATGAATGATGACATATGGTAGGGATGTCATTTACATTTGACTTTAACTACAAATGTTGGAACTGAACCCCCCCACCTCTCTGTTGGGAAATAACCACAATGCTGCTGAGCCAGGTCATTACCAACAAATCTTTTTTTTTTTTTATTAGTTTGTTATTTGTGCTTGTCATCCTTAAATTTAGAATTACGATAGAAGCCTTGAGTTTTATCATTACATTTTCATGAGTGTAATTATAATTTTAAAAAAAAGGAATGTTTGGGGTATTGAATGATGACGAATATAGAAATTCTTATTCATTTTTGATCGGTCAGCCTTTGTGGAGATCAAGCGCTACTCTTTTTCTTTTTTTTTTTTACATCAGAATTTGCCTTGTTTGAGGAGAAGAAAAAACATTAGGCAGAGGGAGGTGTGTGAGAGTCGGGGGCTACTATAAGGGTAACAAAGGCTAATGTTACAGTGGTGAGAATGTCTCTGAGGTCCCATCAAGTGAGCCATTCATGGATGTGGGCCTAGCAATTTTTTGAAGCCGGGCAGACCCTCCGATGGATGGGGGCCAGGGTGGCATTGTCTTTTTGTCCCAAACTGACCCCTGGCCTCAGTGCCCCTTACCTGGCCTGTCCTAGCACTCTGGTAACAGGATACCTGTAATTTGCTGTAATGGCATTTGAAAGAACCTGGCCAGCACTAATCCCTGGAGTCTTTCTCCCAAGTAGCCTTATTTGAAAAATGGGTGGGTGGGGAGACAGGGGGGCCTGAGGAGTCATGAAAATAAGGACGGGAATCCATTCTCAGCAGATCTCCACCATGCGCTGATTGAATTCTAAAAGAACTGGGATTTGTCGAAAAGGTTGTAGCTCCGCACCCACAATGCACCTCCCACCACACTCCCCATTGACGCAGACAAAGAAGAATGCATTATTATTTGGAAAGTCAAAATAATTGAAAATGGATTGAATGGATTATTCTTTCAGAAACCTAAAATTTCAAATCCACTGAATTTTCTACAGTCGAAAGATTTATACAGCGTTCTATAATTACATTTCACAGCTCTTGACCTCCATGTTCTGCTGCGTTCGTCATGCCAGAGCACACAAAGATCAATAAATAACATAAGCTGTGAAATGCACACATAGGCCACGTTTGTCTGCAAATGGCATTTGTCAGTGATGCAGGACATTTCCAGGGGAACTCAAAAGCAAATTAGTTGCTTTTGTTTTGAGTGAGATGGGTTGCATTGAGGCAACCTCTCTGCACCACACACTCACTGTTCATCCTCAAGGTAAAATCAACATTGAATAAAGTCATGTCTAAAGACCGTACACAGTGTGTACACAGAGTGTTTGTGTCTGCAAAGGGTAAAGTGTGCCAAAAGGAAAAAAAAAAGATGCACAAATAACTATATGTTTTGTTTTCCTGCCTGAATTTGATTTGTTTAAAGCAAACATGAGCACATGGCTGATGGACGCCTAACTGTCCGGGATTTCAAAGTTGAGTTTCTTCTAGACAGTTTGAAGCTGGGCAGGGAACCAAGTTGGCACTTAGGCCACATATGACCTGTCATAATGTTTTATTTGGTACGCCATGCATTTCTAAAAACATATCAGCAAAACATTTTATACTGCCCTCTGCTGCGGTTTTCTTTTAAGAACATGCATTTACTATACCAGCAGCTAGGTGTGGGGCATACAGTAGATTGTTCCACTAAATAGATGGTTTCAAGTGTTATTGTGTAAAATGTGGTTTATGTGTTTGGTCAAAATAACACAAGAATTACGGAACACATATAATATCATCTTCTTTAAATATTTTGTGGGGCTGTCCTATATCATGCCAATAAGCTCCTGCACATGAGAGAAGAGTGAATCTACTGTAGGTGTGTCAGTCCATGTATGCTTTTGCTTGGACAACACAACTGAGCATGATAACAACACAATCATTTGTCGTTAGCTAAAACAATGTCTTTCCAAATGTTCTAGCTGTCATGCCTAATTGTTTTCTGTGAGTGCAATGTTGTACTGTGGTCTCAGAAGCCAACTCAGATATTGCTTTTTTGTGTATCCAACGCTGCAGCTATGCTTCGCTCTTTTGGCTTTGGCATGCTACTAGTTTCATGCAGTCCAGCTGTCATTTGCAAAATAATAATAATATCAATAATAACAACAACAACAACAACAACAACAATAATAATAATAATAATAATAATAATAAAATCATGGAGTGTGGTGTTATTTCGCTCAATTATGACATAATTGAAGATGCTGTATTTCAATGGCTTCTGTGCAGATTTTCTGACTTTTTTCTGCAGCTCTCAAACCAATTATTGGTTGTATAAAATTTCACTTAATGAATGAGCAGGCACTCCAGAGACATACATTTTTCCTTTCAAGTGACTCAAAAGTGAATTTTCCATTATTCTGTGTCCCATTTAATATTTGGACAATCATAAGAGAGTTCAAGGTCAAGCAAACCAAAGCACAACTAGCCATTTGATTGTTTGGGATCAGACAAACCAATAGTTTTATTTAACCTAAGCAAACCTGGCAAGTGTGAACGAATGTGCAAAGTGGTTCAGAATTCAGGATCTTGGGGCTGAAGTATGCAGGATCCCTCTCCAACATCTTTTCCCACAGCTGTTGCTAAAAAATAATAACTCATACTGGTGCCTTCTGGGAGTCAATAGGTGTGGCGCAAGTGCATGGGCCCTTTGTATATGGTGATAGCGAGATTGAAGGAAAGTTTAGTTGTACAGAAAAGATAGAGAAAGTGAAATGAGCAAAGGTAAAGAACAATGTGAATTTGCAGACTGGCAGATGGGAGACAAGAAGGCAGGGAGAAAGAGAGGGGAGGTCTGGACTGGCAGCTGCTCTGGAACAAAGAGTCACTTATTCACTCTCGTTGTATTAAACATGACATGATTTAGCATCTGCGATTGGCTGGTGCACATTTCAGGGTGTCCTCTGCCTACTGCCCGTAGTCAGCGAAGAGGATAAGCGGATAATGAAAATGAATGGATAGATGGATTGAGGTGGAAGTGGCATCCTTGGGCAAGAGAACGATAATTTTGTCTGCTTTTTTCATCCCAACTCTCAATCCGCTGCATGTTTTCTTTTCGCTAACTTACATTAGCGTTACAGGCTACCTTAACCTTAACGTTGCATGTTACTATGGCTATAACTATAAATGGCTTGTCAAATAACTGTTGCTATTTGGCAAGGTGGACAGCTCTTTAGGTGTCACGCACAAAGTGCACCTAACGATTATATTCTTCTCGTCTTTATCTCTGACAAACTGTAAGTAATGGGTATATATCCATCTTGTGTATGTATTTTCCATTCACCCATATTTTCACCATATTTTCTATTCACTCGGTTGTCGCCTGCTGCTGCTGCTGCTGCACTCATCTCTGCTGTAGTAGATACTAAACAGGACGTAAACA
Organism: Hippichthys cyanospilos; assembly: GCF_059441005.1. NCBI lineage: Eukaryota > Metazoa > Chordata > Actinopteri > Syngnathiformes > Syngnathidae > Hippichthys > Hippichthys cyanospilos. Next base: position 21,954,728 of record NC_142378.1, read on the forward strand.
TTTTGCCACTAACTTTTCTCTGCCACTAACTTTTCTCTGCATAGTTATATAGTGGACCTCCGGTTTACGAAGGTCCCTGCCTTACGTTTTTTTCACTTTACGACATGGGCTGCAACGTTTTTTATGTAGGCATTTTTCCTGCTTTACGACATCCAACAACTGTTGTGACCTAAAGGGTTGGCTGTGTTTATGTTGTTTTGTCTCCATCGTCAGGCGTTTTTAGGTAATTGCTCTTATTTTCTGGTCACGTCAAACTGCCTGCGTTGCACCACG